>NW_026099573.1:27834116-27858107 GCF_025091365.1 Daktulosphaira vitifoliae
TTCAATTGGTATATACAAATAATTTATTTACAATTGTTGTTTAAAGTATTAAGTATATTTTTGTGTTCAATTGTGCATCGTGGTAATCTTCGTTGGTTTGTTATATGCAAGTATAAGTAGTTTAATAATTTCGTCTTTTCGTATATTAAGTCGTACTATCTTTTTTATAATTTGTTTTTTGATAATATTGCTACTATCAACATAAACTAGCTTTAAAACATTAGCTAGTTTCTTCTTCCACTTGTTAGAGACTAACCTCTAGTGGCTTACTCTGAAGAATACAACCCCGAGTACTGTTTCTAATATGTCTTCTAAATGATTATACTAAATTTTTATTTTTATTTTAACAGATATGAACTTACCAGATTTATCTTTTTCTTTTCCTTTGGTAAAATGTCAATAAAAATGTACGTAATTATTAATATTATAAATATACTTTAAAAGCGTGTTTTTTTAGTTTTTTAAACTACATTTATTATTAACTTTTTAGTTTTCTATGACATCGCTGTTACAGTCACGGAATGTTTATTGTAAATTATGACTATCTATAGATATAATTTATGTATTGGCAGTTAGTGTATTTATAAATTCACATATGTGTCTTACTACTATTGATAATAAAGGCTATATACTTGCTAAAATTGTCATAAAAAATTTTTACAGCAATAATAGTGTCATGTTTTAATTTTGGCGAAGGGTGGGGTGGGGTGAACGCGTTACGACCATCTAGTCTCAAGGCCATAGACACGTGCGCGTGGGAAAGTTACAAAAAACAAACACTCAACATACACGTGAAACTACTATAACCGTGTTAATAATAAAATAGCCATTGTTAACCGGTCCATAATTGAGTTACAAGCATTTTAATACAAGAGTAGGTATAGAACGCTAGTGGATTATAAGTACAACCAATATGAACTACTATTTTTTTTGTCTGTTATATAGACAACTAATAAGTACAGTAAAATGATGATTTGTGAAATGATATAAGAATTGTATGTTAATTTGATAAAAAAATGTAGTTTCTCTATTATAAATAACAATTGCATTTAAAAAAAAGGCCTACATAAGAATGGAAAAAACAATGGGGAGTTAAGTGAATTTACTAGAAGTTAAAAATTTACTTACCAAAACAAGATAATTCTAAATCATTCAATAACAAAAAAACAAATTAAATTGTTATCAAGTCGAAAAATTTCAACTACTACGATAAAATGTTTTTTCAATATTTAAAAAAATTAAATGGTAATATAATTTCATTATTTATTTAAAATAATATTATATTGACAAAAAAAAGTTATTACTTAAAATATTTATTTTAAATGTTATACCTTCAGAGAGTAAAAAAAAAGATAGTAAAATTGTTATAGATAACAATTTTGAATTCTGAAAAACAATTTAAAACATTTAATGATTTTTTTTAAATTACTAAATTGAATATTATATTGAATTTTCATACCATGTTTAAATAAAAAATGCACAACTAACAAAAAAATTTACACAATACAACAAGATCTAAATTTATTGATGAAATAGTATTATCAATATATTAACGCAACATCATATATTAAATGAATGCTACATTTTGCTAAATTCATCTTTATTTACATAGCTGTATTTTAATACTTGTAATAACTAATACACACACTCAATAAATTTATATCACCAAAACAGTGTGTGCCGTGGATGAGTTATAAAAAATAATAATACCCTTTTACACAAAATTTAACTACATTGTTACGAATTATATAAAACCACTNCCTTTTACACAAAATTTAACTACATTGTTACGAATTATATAAAACCACTACGAAAAAAAATTGTGTCACATTGACCAATCAATTCCAAACAAAAATATTTTAAGAATCTTATTAGAGTTCGCTAATCTACTTTTGTGTACTATGAAAGGCTATTTGTTTCAAAGAAAACCAGTATGCTCTTGATTATGACTTTATATCAAATCTACGTCTACATAAATTATATTTTTAGTCACTGGCACTTGGAAGTATTTTCTATACATCTTATATTCGGTCGAACACTTTTTGGTGATACAAATATTTTAACGCATGAAACACAATGGTATTTGCTTTATTTATTTATATATTATATACCCTACACATTTTAAAAACACATGGTTAGATTGTATTGTGTCTAATCTTATTGAAGGGCCATAACCTGGATGAACAGAATATAAGCATAATAATATTATAATCAAAGTTATAACTAATTATAAGCAATTTTTTATGTTTATGTTTAGCGATAAATAATGTTTAAAATTTAAACATAATTTAAAAGTTTAAAAATTAAATATTATAATTTAAACATTTAAAAATTAAACGTTTAAAATTTAAACGTTAATAAAAAAATTAGAAGTTAAACGTTTAAAAATTTAACATTTAACAAATTAATATTCAAAATATATTGGTTAAAAAATAAAATATTTAAAAATTAAACATTTAAAATATAAAGGTTTCGACATTAGACGTCTAAAACCGTACTACGGTAGAGACAATGATGACAAAAATCATAGCGTTGAGACTATTTTGCATGGGCATTACAGAGATAGCATTTATACAACTAATTCAAGCGGAAGAAATAAAAAGCTCGACGATTATATTTATAAAGTTATGTCAAATATGATTGGTCAGAAGTATTTGGACAATCGTATTGAACCGATATAAGAAGTAACAAAATAAAACAACAAGCCCTGCAAAACTTTCTACCATCCAACAAGCCTTATTCCAAGCAAATCCTCCCTGAAAATAAAGCAAGATTAAAAACAATCTATACAACCTGATCATTGATCAAAATATCAAGGACTACAAAAGAAAAGCAGGAAAAACAATATCGTTCCACACCCAAATCATACACCAAATGTATAAGAGTTAGCGGATCAAAAANAAAAAAAAAAAAAAAAAAAAAAAAAAACACATCATAGTAAAATTAATACCTTCTCCGCTTCGCATCGAAGCTAAAAATGTTAATTAAATTAGTTAAGTTAAATTATTTTGTTTATTCTCATAAAATATTCTTTTATTTGTTCATTACCTCGGGGACGTGGCACCAAAAAGACATGGGTGGATGAGATAGTGTCACGTTAAAATTATTGTGAGATTTATTTTAAAAAAATGCAAACAGCACATCCGCTTCCTGAGACTGATGAATTAACAAATAATATTTATTGCCAAATTGGCAATAGTTCTAATTATTATAAAAACCCAATAGACCTGACCATCGTGGTCAGTCGACTCCAGTGCCTTGTGTCATTTATCAGTCTCAGTACTCGGTTGTCGCTGTCCGGCTTACTGCTTAAAGTAAAGTCTTTGTTCATTCTTTTTTAAACCTATCTACTCTCTTCCACAACATTTCAGAGTATTTGTGTCTTGCATTTCGTCTGCACTTCGTACTTTGTTATACTCCTTATCTAGTACGCCAAGTATTTGTGTCTTGCACTTCGTCTGCACCTCATACCTAGGTGTTACCCTTATTCCCTTCCTATAACAACAGCCTTTCGACACCCACAGATAACCCGGAGTGTCAGCCGAGCACAAAACCGTATCAAATACCAGACGAAGATTTCGTTATAAAAAAAAATACAAAAATAGTGATATCTGCATATTGTATTCACATGGATCCAAAGTACTATCCTGATCCAATGAAGTTTAATCTAGAACGATTTTCTTCTGAAGAAAAATCTAAACGTCCTAGTAATACTTTTCTACCTTTTGGAGGCGGCCCTCGTATATGTTTAGGCACATTATTTCTCTAAATTGATTTAAAAATTTTATTTAAAATTTGATAATTTAATGTTTAATAAATGACCACTTCATTATACAATTATCGCTGTTAAATTTTTCAGGTAACAGATTTGCCATAATGGTTTTGAAAGTAGCTATTTCGCAGATTTAGCCCTTTAAAAAAAAAAAAATTTGATGAGTCGATACAACTTTAGAATACTTCATAAGTTATAAGTATTTAAATACTGTAATATCAAATAATACATATATTCAATAAAAACATATCACCAAATCAGTTTTCCCCCGTGGATAAGATGAATAAAAAAAATTATACCCTTACACAAAATTCAACCACCGTCCTACGCATTCCATAAAACGTCGACGTAAAATATTCTATCACATTGATTAATCAAATCCAATAAAAAATATCTTAAGAATCGCTTATCCAGTTTTGCGGCTATAAAAAGGCCATTTTTTTCAACGTAGCCATTCTCTCTACTCTTCCTAGTCAATGTTTACACACATGGAATCTGCGTCGATATATGGTTCACTCTTAGTTATAATTCTATATCATATCTACACCATTTTACATTTCATTTTTTAGTCGCTCGGCCTTAGATGAATTATTATTCATTTTATTTTCGGCCGAACACACTTTTTGGTGATACAAACATTTCATCACATAAAACATATTGGTGTTTGATTTATTTATTTTTATACACCTTAATACACTTCAAAAAACACACGATTATATTGCATTGTATTCTATTACTTATTGAAGTGGCATAACCTGGTTGGACAGAGTACTAGTGCAATAATACCATATTCAAAATTTTAATTAAGCACAAGATTTCTCCCAAGTGTCTCTCCATTTGTTGACTATTCAGTCTGATCTCTACCACAGTGCGGATTATCGGAGTGTAGAAACACTTTGTTGGAAATTCCGAAATTAATACAAGTTTAAAGTATAAGATATGATGATAGATATTTAATTATTCTTGTGAAACAGCTCATTAAATTAAAAATTAAAGTAATTTTACTTAATTAATTAGCCACAAGTGATCAATTTTTATTATATAGCTCATTAAAGATCCATAATGATTAAAAAAAAAATTGTTTATAACCCTTGTATTTTTTATGATATTACGACCGACATAGATAGCGGATAACTCTGTATGCTATCTCAGAATATTATAATTAAAGTATTTAACATTTAACGTGACATTCGGAGGAATTTGCGGTCTCAACAGTCACCCTTACTGTCACCCATTGTATTTCGTAATGGCTACTTTACAAAAAATTAATACATATGGAAGTAAAACATTATTGAGTAGAACAAAAAAAAAATTCATTGAAATCGGTATATTTTGTATAGGCGTATAAAAGTGAAATACAAGGAAAAAACAACAAAAAAAAAACACGGTGGCACAGTACCATACAGAACATTGTTTTGTATAAAATACAGTGTATTCAGAATATAATTATTAAAAAAATGAACACATATTTAGATATAAATCATACATCTACCATTTTTTTCATTTTAAAGTACATTGTATTATCTATTATGTAGGTTTAAAGAAGGTAGGTATTTTAGAACACGTACAAATTTTACTGAGAGGTTTTTTAGAACATTATAAAAAATTGAAAATAAAATAATTTGATATAATGATTATGCTCTCAGTACTTCAATACATTTTTTTTGTAAAAAAAGGCTAAAATTGCTTGGGTAATTAGTTGATTCTTTTTTTTATTTAGTAATTTTAGTAATTAGTTGATAAATGAAAACTCATTTGATTGCGTTCCATATTTGTTGTACTGGTCGAGCTTTCATTGTAGCCGTCAAAAACTATAACTGTATTTGTCCCAAAATGTTTTGTTATATAGGCCAAGTACAGTTGAAAATTTTGATTGAAAGTTAAATTTAGTTGCCACAAAACTCAAAAAATTTTTTTCAAATTTTGAAGACTGTTTAAAATCGTACAATATTGATTTTTTTATTTTCCTCATGCCCGTTTCGTTAAATAATGAAAGTGGATATGGAGACAAGTCATATTCAAAATAATTTGTTGAGTTCTTCATTGGATGTTTCATTAAAGAAATTCTTTGGAAAATTAATAGTGGGACTATAGATACCAGGGATTTGGAACGGAACAAATATATTGTTCCGGAACGTGAAATTTCGTTCCGTTCCGAGTTTGCTCCGTAACGGAACTCTTCCTAAAAATCGTTCCGACCATTTGTTCCGGAACGGAACTATTAGATAACTTCGTTCCGGCCATTAGCTCCGGAACGGAACTTTTCCTAAAAATAGTTCCGAGTATTCGCTCCGGAATGGAACCTATGCTAAAAATTGTTCCAACAATTTACTCCGGAAAGGAGCTTATTCTAAAAAACGTTTCGGATAAAAAATTAAATTATATTAATAACTATAATAATATTTTGCGTATGAAGTTTTTATATTTAATATTTAATCAATATAATTATTGCAACATTTATTCAAATGCTTTGCGCAAAATATTAATAATTATGCCATAAATAATTATTACTTAACGTATTTAATATGTTAAAAATAATCAGTGTAAATTATAATTTTTAACCTAGTTTTTGAAAGTTTATAATGAAAAAAAAGGTTTATTTGTTACCATAACTTATAACACAACTTCAAATTTGAAATTTAGATTAATAAATAGAAAATTGTATGTGAATTAAAAAAATAGTATAATATTTCAGGTGCTTAAGATTAAAATGCAGTCAGGAAATTGTGTTATCAATGTTTCCTGTAAATTTATCAGTAAAGCTCAATTTTATTGTAATAAATCATTTAAATAGAAACCATAGTAATAATTTCTGAGCAACTTTTTGTGTTTAAAAAGATTCTAAAATTGAAATATTCAAAACTTAATTAATTTTAATGATTTACTTTAACTAAAAAAAATCAATCAAAAGTTGTTAAAAAAATCTACTCAATCGAGCATATTATAATATTTTATTACTGATAAAGGCAGCGCCCGGTGGTATTCACTCAGGTTCGTTAACGTTCGTTGTTTTATTTTTAATTCAGGTTATGTTGAGGAAAAGGAATAAGGGGAGTGGACTTTATGAATGAAAGTAGAATGAATTTTCCAATATATAATTATGACAATTAAATGTATTATACATGAATCATAAAATCTTATATACAGCAATTTGCATAAGGAGGACACTTAATACTAATGCCACAATGGCGCTGATATAAACAAAAATAAATTATAATTTTCAGTAAGTAAAACATTTGTAATATTACAGACTGATAGTAACACACACAAATACAATTAAAAAATGAATAAATACAAATAAATGATTTAATTTTGTAGTTAATTCTATTTATTATATCAAACCAAATCGACAATAAATATTTTAAAAATATTAGAAATTAATGATTTTAATTTGTTGTATGGAGAAAGCTGGTTAAATAACTTTTTATTTGAAATGAGAATTTTTTCTAATATTTGAGGGTGATGTCTTAGACTAGATACGATTTGTTATCGTTAAAAGAAATTAGTTCGATGAGATCAGAGAAAATTATTTAACAGACACACAAAAAAAACATATCATGGTAAAATTAATATCTTCTAAGCTACGCTAAAAATATAAGTTTATTATTGTTTAATAATTATTCAATTTAATAATATGTATGTTGTGTAATGTTAATTTAAAAAAATCTCGTACATTAGTTTTATATATCAAAACTAAACAAAGTATCTGTTCTTGCTGTACAAAGAAAAAAAAAATGAACTATCATTTTATAATTTGAAAATTTTTTTTTAATAATTATTAAATTAATGTAATGAAAAATAAGAAAAAATTATAATTTCACTAATAAATAAATTTATCACTGAAAATAAAACACACCTAATGTTGTATTTTAATATCACAAAAACAAAAATGTTAATAAATCTTTAGAGTTCTTTAGAGTTACTGTCGAAGTTCTAATTCTAAGTAATCACTATGAA
The DNA here is from genome assembly GCF_025091365.1 of Daktulosphaira vitifoliae. NCBI lineage: Eukaryota > Metazoa > Arthropoda > Insecta > Hemiptera > Phylloxeridae > Daktulosphaira > Daktulosphaira vitifoliae. The sequence goes on from NW_026099573.1 coordinate 27,841,846, forward strand.
AGCTTTCTGAAAGTGTTGAGACTTGGGATGTTGAAGTAAAATTATCATTTTCTATTAATTTCCAGAGGTTAACCAAATGAGTTTTAGCCCGTATTATTTCAAAAAATAAACAATTAGAGTGACGTAAGTTGTTGAAAGCAAATTAAGTAGAATAATTGTGTAGAGAAGTACGATATTCGTGATTCACATAAATTCGTATATTCATTTTTGTGCGGGGCTAAATAGTATTATTATGTCAATAACACAGACGTGTTTATAATCACATCCCCGAGATCCCTTTCTATTTCATTCTATTATAGTCACTACCTAATAACTCTAGCCACTTTTACTCTCTTTATACCACACAACTATAACAGCCAATTTTTTCCTTTCCCATTATACTACCCGCTACCCTTTCTTTTCCAAACTCCCTCTTTCTTTTTGATTATTACAGAATACAAAATTAAAAATATTGAAGAATTTATTTCAACGGAATCAAACAAATTTGTTGAAAGATTTCATATTGAAACTGATTTTTTAGATTTAGATCCTTTGTTATAGAAAGGAAACAATCAATATAGGGAAGGAAAAAAAATTTAAAAGTTGTAAATTATTTGACAGAGAGTAGTGTGAAGTTCATCTATGAATATAATAATATTTTAACAAAAGATGAAGCACAAAAACAATACTTACTACAAAATGTTACAGAATATCGGCGTTGTTTTCCTAATTGCAGTAAAAGTGTATAATGTCAAGATTTCTAAAATCGGGAAAATTTTTGAATATCTAGTTTATTTTTTCATAGGTTTTTTTATTTGTAAAGTAGTTTTTAGTATTTCATTAATATGCAAGTCTGAATTTTTTTTCTATAATTTTAAAAATTATTCAATGTATCTTATGAGTAGTAAATGGTAGAAAAAAATGTTAAATTAAAAATATATAGAAAATATATAATTAACGGTCACCCTAGTATTCATTTAGGTTTTGTTATTGCCAAAACGACAGTAAGACGACAGATAGCGTTTTTAGTTGTGATGTGACAAATTAAAATTTATGATGTTTAATAAAAACATCATACAAGGCTTAACTCAAAATCAAACCAAACTACTTTGAATTCGAAGCTCATTTTATTAAGTTTTAAGTTTGGAAATAAATCGAAAAATTATATCAGAATATCAGTTTGAAATCTGTTAAAGTTAAAAATCGATTCGAATATTCTTAGCCCAATAACAACCATTTTGTAGTTACTTTTTGTCACAGTGTTTAAGTTTTATTGTATTTAAAATATTGGTTCGGTTCTAAAGTATTTTCGTTATAAATATTTATAAGTATTGCATAAACAAACCATTTCTAGTTGCATGCATGAAATGTCACTTTAATCTATTATTGTTGTAATAAAAGTTGCGTCAATGTTAAGTAAAATATTTATAATACAATTTATTTTAGCTTCGATACGAAGCTGAGAAGGTAATGGTTTTACTAAGATGTGTTTATTTTTTTTTTATTATTTTTTTTTTGTGTCTGTTACCACTTTTTATCAGCTCTCACCGAACCGATTTCTTTCAATGATACGTCAAAATATCACAAATCGTATCTAGTCGAAGACATTACCCTCAAAAATTGAAAAAAATTCCCTCGTTCCCCGAAAATGAGGGAAACCTCCAAAAAAATTACGAATTTAAAAATCGGTAATTTTCGAAATTTTTTCAATTTTTTTTACTTAAAAGTGCAATAACTTTTTCAAAAATGAACATATCAATATAACTCTTTTTTATTTAGATGCATAATATTATTACCTTTCATTTGGTATATTTTTTTCATAAATTTAACCCTTAACCTGCCCACAAGGGTGGATTTAAAATAACAACTTTTTCACAAAAAATTAACTTTTTCAACTTAACTTTTGAAATTGTTACGGAAGGTCTGACACTTTTATATATGTCTTAAATTAAAGCTAATGTAATGTTCTTTATTATGAAAAAAAAAAAAATTTCGGATTTTATTTTATGTTCACGGTGAAAATGGCTACCGAATGCTATTTCTGTGTGAAAATTTTCGATTTTGTATTTTACATTTTTAACTTTATTATGCTATAACTTTTTGAAAAATGTATGGATCAATACAAATTTTTCATGAAGAGTAGTATTTATATACATCTTTCATTTGACATACTATTTTTTAAATCGGACCATTTCCCTATATACCCCCCTCGTATATATAATTACGAATCTAAAAAATGCATATAGAAAGTAGAAGTTTTTCAACTTAAATTTTGAAAGTGTTCCGGAAAGTCTGACACCTTTAAATATATATTTTAAATTAAAGCTAATGTAATATACTTTATTATTCAAAAAAAAAAATTTCGGACTTTATTTTGTCTTCACGGTAAAAATAGCTACCGAATGCTATTATTNTTTTATTTAAAATTTAAAAATAATTAATATTTTTAATAAAATGTAAAAAAATTAATTATTGAGATATAGCTATAGACCTAACGTATAACTATTATTTAAAAAAAAAATCAGCTAAAAATATTAACTGGATCAAAAGTTATTTAAGTTGTCAGTGAGTGGTGGGCCACCCTGTATACCCCCCTCGTATATATAATTACGAATCTAAAAAATGCATATAGAAAGTAGAAGTTTTTCAACTTAAATTTTGAAAGTGTTCCGGAAAGTCTGACACCTTTAAATATATATTTTAAATTAAAGCTAATGTAATATACTTTATTATGCAAAAAAAAAATTTCGGACTTTATTATATCTTCATGGTGAAACAGACATCAAAGTTTATAAAAAAAATACGATATTTGTAAAAAAATTCTTTTTTATATTTTTAACTTTATAATGCTATAACTTTTTGAAAGATGTATGGATCAATGTAATTCTTTTTTTTATAGATGCATGATGTCGTTACCTATCAGTTGGTATATTTATTTTATAAATCTGACTTTTTACCTGCCTACAGGGAAGGATTCAAAATAACTTTTTCACAAAATATTTACTTTTTCTACTTAACTTTTTAAAGTGTTCCGGAAAGTCTGACACTTTTATAGATATATTAAATTAAAGCTAATGTATAAACATATCAATATAATTATTTTTTTTATAGATGCATGATGTCATTACCTATCATTTGGTATTTTTTTTTTTATAAATTTAGCCCTTTACCTGCCCAAAGAGGGGGATTAAAAATGACAACTTTTTCACAAAAATTAACTTTTTCAACTTAACTTTTGAAAATGTTCCGGTAGGTCTGACACTTTTATACATATCTTAAATTAAAGCTAATGTAATGTAATGCAAAAAAAAATTTCGGACTTTATTTTGTCTTCACGGTGAAAATAGCTACCAAATGCTATTATTGTGGGAAAATTCTCGATTTTATTTTTTACGTTTTTAACTTTATAATGATATAACTTATTGAAAAGTGTATGGATCAACATAATTTTTTTGTGAGAAATAATATTTTGTAATAATCCCTTTTTCATTCGACATACTTTATCTGAATCAGGATATTAATAACGAACTAGCAGATCATGTTGCTTTTGGTATAATCCACCAATTTTTTAAAATTAAACACAATCTAAAGATTTGCATCGAAGCGTTTTTTTTATAGTGATTTTAATCACTGTTAGATATCATTATACTTGATCCAACTATGGCACGTCACCACTGAGCCGCGACCTACCTGTGCTGGGTTTTTAGCATATAATGTAAGTAATATTGATACAAAACAATCATAATATATTTTTTATTTAAATATACTATCTTGATGTCAATAATTACATACCATAATATACTGTACGTACTGGTCATTACCTTTTTTAATAAAATTAACTCTTTGGGATAGGACTTATTGAAATAATATGCTTTTAATATACATTTTTTAACAAAGCTATTATTATTTGCAAAAAGTTTAATAATAAAATTAAAAGATTATTTTACATTTTATTTAACTAATTTTTGACTTCTAAAAATGTTGAAAAATTAAATTTTTTATTTATATTATTCATTATTCTTTCTAGGATTTTTGAATTTATTTTTAGAGATTAATTGATATGCATAACCTAAAAAAAAAAAAAAAGAGTACAATTAATAGTATAGTAAAGAATAAAGATATTTAAAACCATATTGATTGAAATGTGAAGGTGATTATAATGTTCGTTATATAAAAGCTTCAATACGAACAGAGGATGAAACTATTTTAGAAAGCACCTTCAAAAACCCTACAAAAAATCGGTTACTTAAAGGTTTATTCGTTCTGTATATTTTATTTAAATTTATTTTTTACAATTTTTTTTGTTTTTTTTTCTTGAATTTGTAATTTTGCAGAATTTATACAAGTTTTTTTTTAATATATAAATCTTATCAGTTAATGGTGTGTGCATTAGGTATTATGTATGTCCCCAATTATAAAATTAGCTTATATACAGTCAACCGATCCAATGGTCAGTACCCGGTTTGTTGTGACAGTTGACCGCACACAGTGTATCCCTACACTCTTGTATTCTCCCTATGAACCAGTTCAAATTTGGCACCCCCNCTCTTGTATTCTCCCTATGAACCAGTTCAAAGTTGGCACCCCTACCACCCGGCGACGTCACGATCACCGGTCACTACACAAATGCCGCTACAACGGATTCTTTTTTTTTTCCATCTTTACTACCGAGGAGTCAAGTTGTCTGTTTGTATATATATTTGTTGTGAAAACCACGTTTTTTTGTTACATTTATTTTTTTGTCCTCCGTTTTTTTATTAAAATAAACGTTGAGTCGACCTGCCGTCTACTTGTGGTATCAACCAGGCTGTATTTTTTTGTCCTCCGTTTTTAGCTTTGATGCGAAGCTGAGAAAGTAATGGATTTACTAAGATGTGTTTTTTTTTTTTTTGTGTCTGTTACCACTTTTTATCAGTTCTCACCGAATCGATTTTTTTAATGATACGTCAAAATATCACAAATCGTATCTAGTCGAAGACATTACCCTTAAAAATTAAAAAAATTCACTCGTTCCCCGTAAATGGGAGTAACCTCCAAAAAAATTACAAATTTAAAAATCACTAATTTTCGAAATTTTTTCAATTTTTTTTACTTAAAAGTTCCATAACTTTTTCCAAAATGAACATATCAATATAATTATTTTTGATATAGATGCATAATATCATTACCTTTCGTTTGGTATTTTTTTTCATAAATANATATCAATATAATTATTTTTTTTATAGATGCATGATGTCATTACCTATCATTTGGTATTTTTTTTTTTATAAATTTAGCCCTTTACCTGCCCAAAGAGGGGGATTAAAAATGACAACTTTTTCACAAAAATTAACTTTTTCAACTTAACTTTTGAAAATGTTCCGGTAGGTCTGACACTTTTATACATATCTTAAATTAAAGCTAATGTAATGTAATGCAAAAAAAAATTTCGGACTTTATTTTGTCTTCACGGTGAAAATAGCCACCGAATGCTATTATTGTGGGAAAATTCTCGATTTTATTTTTTACATTTTTAACTTTATAATGATATAACTTATTGAAAAGTGTATGGATCAACATAATTTTTTTGTGAGAAATAATATTTTGTAATAATCCCTTTTTCATTCGACATACTTTATCTGAATCAGGATATTAATAACGAACTAGCAGATCATGTTGCTTTTGGTATAATCCACCAATTTTTGAAAATTAAACACAATCTAAAGATTTGCATCGAAGCGTTTTTTTTTATAGTGATTTTAATCACTGTCAGATATCATAATACTTGATCTAACTATGGCACGTCACCACTGTGCCGCGATCCCCCTGTGCTGGGTTTTCTTATTAAAATAAACGTTAGTCGACCTGTCATCTACTTGTGGCATCAACCCGGCTGTTCATATTTGTTTGTCCTTCGTTTTTTGTTAAAATAAACATCGAGATGATGATGATGATGTGAGATACATCTATGGCCGGTGGTGGGCTGGCAGTCCTCAAAATCAACAACAACATCAAGTACAACATGAAACCCTCCCTTTTCAAACCCTTTATTCATGTTATATATATAGCACCTCAATTTTATACATTTAAATTGTCAATAATTAAAAAGTAAAATATTATATTATACATGGCCTTCCTTTTTTTATTAATATTTGTGTTTTTTTTTAATCAAAACCATAGATAGTCAACAAGGACTAAATTTTAGTTGATTTTTTCATCATTTTTTTAGGTGCTATAGTTCATATTTTGGATCAACACAAAGAGAAGTGCTGCATTGCATTAAAATCTTATCGTTGATTGTGGTTGAAATTTTCTTGCTTAGTAGTATAGTTGATTTTTGAGTCCTATCTGTTGTAGTCGTACAAACTCTGTTGTATTGCACCTTATTTAGTACTTATGTTTATAAGTAAACGCTACCCCAGTATGAGTAGCGTAGGTGAAACCAGACTTCTGGTCTTCTTCTTCTTCCCCGCCTTAATCCCAACTACTTGGGATCGGTCACCCATATCCTAAACTTCCATTTGACACGATCTCTCACATCAGCTGTCCTCATATCACATTCAATAGCATCTCTCCGTCTCTTTTTTGGTCTTCCTCTACCTCTTCTGCCTTCAACATTCATTTCTACAACTGTTCTTACAGCTTCCGATTCTTCTCTCATAACATAACTAAACCATCTAAGTCTATTTTCTCTCATCTTATCCACGATTGACGCTACACCTATACTCCCTTTTATATGCTCGTTCCTTATCCTATCTTCTCTAGTCACTCCACTCATCCATCTAAGCATTCTCATTTCTGCTACACTCAATATTGATATAAAACAATCATAATATATTTTTTATTTATATTTATGTAAATATTATATACTCTCACATGTATTTCATTATTCATTCATAAGTTTGACTTATCCATGTGCATAAATATAATACCTCTTTGCTATATAAAATCTCAAAAGTTTAAAACTCAAAAGTCCCTAGATACCAATGTACTTAAACTTTGGTGAAATTTTTATAGATGTCATCTATTAACTAGGAAAAAGTATAAAATTCCTAAAATTAAAGCACTTAAAAAACTATTTCTTAAAAAAAGTGTGGCTGATATTTTATGATCCTAAAATCGACAAATTTTTTTTGTTAAGTTCAAACCCATCTAAGACTCAGATTTGTTGTCAAATGTTCAAAAATAGTAAATCAACAGAAAGACAAAATTTTCTTTTATATTACTTATCAAAATTTTGATTTGATTCAATTTATCTAAAAAAATACAGCAGTTTTAAATGCAAATATATAAACACAGTGTGATTTATTGAGTACAATCATCCCTAATTTATTTATTTAGTCGAAGGCGAATGGATAATGTGACTGTTATTCATATTATTAATGTTATTATCATATTTTTATTTTTAATAGTACGCCAGTGTCTTTGTTGCCCGTCTAAACACTTTTGTTCAACACTATATTCGTCATTTATGCGGTTGACGCACCGAACAATATTCATGCTATTTATTAATGCTATATTTTATTACATCGTTTAAATTTAAGTTACTAACCATAGGTTAATTCATAATTATTATTATTGCATGGGCTAATAGAAATAAAAGATTAGAATTTTTTTTTTTTTTGTGTGTTTACAGCCTTTTAGACCCCCATTCAATACAATTTTGCGCTAATATATGCCAATCCGGGTAGAAGTCTGCTACATCGTTCCCTTCTTTTCCCCTTTTGATTGCCTTGTAAAATCGGCTTTAGGTTTCCTCCACACGTGACCTGCCCATTCCAATATTTTTCTTTTTATCTCATTTATTATATCTGGCCTGTTGTACAGGTCACTTAGTTCATCATTGTGTCTTTTACCTCATTCCCCTGTTTGTGGATCAAGACAGGGTTCATAAATCTTTCTTAATATTTTCCTTTCGAAATCATTCAGTTTAGACTCATCACATTTTCTTATAGTCCAACATTGCGCCCCATATCGTACTATAGATCTTATTAGCGTGATGTACAGCTGGATTTTTAGTTTTTTTGTGAGTGTTCTTGACTTAAATAAGTTTTCCAAGGCGTAATAACATTTGTTCCTCATTTGAATCCAGTTTTGGTATTTCATATTCCATATTGTTTTATTGGGTGATCATTGTACTTCCAGTATGTAGGGCTATGGGTGCACTACATTCCCAATGTCATATTCCTACTAGAATCATCCGCCAGGAACTCTCAACCAGTAGGAAGCTCGGGGCCCCGCGTTCGCCTAACCTAAAGAGCTAATAAGACGAAACCTAACTCGGCGAATAGTCATCCAAGTAGTCATTGAGTATACTTAATAAAACAGACTGTATTATTCAGTAATTTTAAACTATTATAATTTTTTAAAGATATTTTTAATAATAAAATAAATTAAGGTTTTTTTTTTAAATTTTGGAAAATAATGTGATCAACTTCTATGGTTNTTTTGGAAAATAATGTGATCAACTTCTATGGTTTAATTAAACTATTATGACTTATAGTTGAATAAAACCGGTTCGGTAGGTGCTTATATAATGTGACAGATGCAAAAATAATTCTAATTCATAGTAAAATTGATAACATCTTATGTTCGCATTGAAGCTAAAATAAATTTCAATGAAAAATATATTTGTAACACATTTTCATTGAAATTTTTAATAAATATAATTTTATAACTATAAAACCTGTTTTGTTACATCCTGTGCAAAGTCTGTTTTCTATATTCCGTTGATAACATTCAGAACAGAATTTCTTTTGACAGCATAATCTTTCATATATAACTTTATTTTTGGGTATTTTATTTCCACAAGCAAAACATACTAAAAGGATAAAATATAGTGTAATTATTATAAATTCACAATTTTATATAAATACATTTAAAATTGACACGACTTACATCGTGTTGAGGGTAGTAGAGACTCGTGGGCCGTTTATAAATAAGTAACTACAGATTATTGAAAAAAAAACAACCCGAAAAGACGAACGCAGTTAATAATATACTTCGCATAATATTGTGGCACTTTTACTAGTGTTGGCGACTCGGTGTCCGGCATTATCCTCGGCCGTCTAAAAGTTAGCAGCGTTGAAGTCGAGTGCGGATCGGTTCGTCGAGTCCGGTCATGCGCCACGTCCGAAGCCGGTGGTGTACATCCTCGACGTTGTCACTTTGACGACGGGAAGAAGACTTGACGGATCTTTTGCGGAGGGTCGTCGTCGGCCATGTGGCACTTGCTGGACTTTGCACCTCGGCGTATGGCACGCGGTGTTGGTCAGTTAAATACTCATAAAATCGGGTGACGGCTGATAAAGGTGTCATAAGGTCGCGGGACATAGTGTATGAAGAAGCGACGCGTGGCCGTGTCAAAATTTTAAAACAATTTTATAATAAAAACTATATAAACTTAAAAATTGAATTATTGAAAAATTTTATACTTACGATAAAAACCTATAAAAAATATTGTTAAGATTAATTTAATAATAAATGAATAATATATTATTAGTATCTTGTATAATCTTCTTTTAGTACATTTCACTAAATCGATGTTTTAAACACAGATTTAAATTTAAATTATTTAATGTCATAAACAAAAACTACAAAAAGTAGCTTTTTTTATATTAAGAGGAAATTTTAATATAACATAACATACCATCTGTATGATTATTGCAAAGGGGACATTTTCCTTTTTTTTCTATTATCCATTTATCAAGACATTCTTTACAAAACTCTCTGGAGCAACATTTAACTGTAGTCATAGTAGACTCAATTGATAAAAGACAAATTGGGCATTCTAAAAAGACAAAGATTAATAAAATTATGTATAGGTTTTAAATACTAAGTTTTAGAGATCAGTTTAAAATTATAAATTTTACATTCGTATGTTATAAAATAACATAAATTGTAATAAGGTTAAAAATGTTTAAATTATTTTTTCTATGTTATTTATGATTTTAAACATCCAGCACAGTGGGGTCGCCACATAATAAACACAGTGTTGATGATATCTGATAGTGATTAACATCAATATCATAAAGAAAACGCTTCGATCCAAATCTGTTAAATTTCACTTGTTAAAAACACTTGTTGGACAACTTTTTTTTTAATATAGTAGAAAATTTCAATAATTAAATTTGATATAGGTTAGAAATTGTTTGACCTTCCGTAATATTGTCAAAAATTGAGTTGAAAAAATAGACATGCTTGGGCGGTCTTTTTAATAATAATAAAATTTCTATTTTGACTTATTATAACTTAAAATAATCTTGAGTGGAATGGCTTAAAATAATATTGTTGATAAGAAAGCCTTAAAAGTAATATTTAACTATTGTTTAAACATAAGTATTATAGCAATTTAATTCGGTAAAAGTAAAATGGACAAAAAAATGTAATATAAGACAATAATAACGATGCAACGCTGTTTACATTACAATGTACAGTGACGTAAGAAAAAATAACACATACCAGCCTACTATTTAATAATACTAAATAAGCATGAATCATAAATGTATTACTTAACAATAAAGTAAATGATTTTAAAAAATTTTTATTTTTATTTAAACATATAAGAACTTAACAGGTTTATCTTTTTCTTCTCCTTTGGTAAAAAGACAATAAAAATATACGAAATAGTTTAATTGGTTATTGTTAATCAATAAAAAATAAAATTAGTGATTGTCATAAATATAAGACATTATGCATTTATAAAAAAATTTTTTTTATTGATTTGTTCGTTTTTTCAAAAAGTAATGGCAATTTTAAGAAAAAAACCCAGCACAGTGGTGACGTGGCATAGATGGATCAAGTATAATGATATCTGACAGTGATTAAAATCACTATCAAAAAAAAACGCTTCGATGCAAATCTGTAGATAGTGTTTAATTTTAAAAAATTGGTGGATTATTCCAAAAGCTTCATAAACTGCTAGTTCCTTATTAATATCCTGATTCAGATAAAGTATGTCGAATGAAAAAGGGATTATTAAAAAATATTATTTCTCATAAAAAATTATGTTGATCCATAAACTTTTCAATAAGTTATATCATTATAAAGTTAAAAATGTAAAAAATAAAATCGAGAATTTTCCCACAATAATAGCATTTGGTAGCTATTTTCACCGTGAAGACAAAATAAAGTCCGAAATTTTTTTTTCGCATAATAAAGTAGATTACATTAACTTTAATTTATAATATAAATAAAAGTGTCAGACTTTCCGGAACACTTTCAAAATTTAAGTTGAAAAAGTCAATTTTTTGTGAAAAAGTTGTCATTTTGAATCCCCCCCTGTAGGCAGGTAAAAAGTCAGATTTATAAAAAAAATATACCAAATGATAGGTAAAGACATCATGCATCTACAAAAAAAAGAATTATATTGATCCATACATCTTTCGAGAAGTTATAGCATTATAAAGTTAAAAATATAAAAAAGAATTTTTTTACAAAAATCGTATTTTTTTTATTAAGTTTAATGTCTGTTTTCACCATGAAGATAAAATAAAGTCCGAAATTTTTTTTTACCATTATAAAGTATATTACATTAGCTTTAATTTAAGATATATATAAAAGTGTCAGACCTTCCGGAACATTTTCAAAATTTAAGTTAAAAAAATTAATTTTTTGTGAAAAAGTTGTCATTTTAAATCCCCCCTTGTGGGCAGGTTTAGGGTTAGATTTATGAAAAAAATATACCAAATGAAAGGTAATGATATTATGCATCTATATAAAAAAGAATTATATTATAATGTTCATTTTTGAAAAAGTTATGGCACTTTTAAGTAAAAAAAATTGAAAAAATTTCGAAAATTACCGATTTTTAAATTCGTAATTTTTTTGGAGGTTTCCCCCTTTTACGGGGAACGAGGGAATTTTTTTCAATTTTTAATTTAAAAGTGGTAACAGACACAAAAAAAAACACACATCATAGTAAAACATATATGTTCTCAGTTTGGCATCGAAGCTAAAAAACACATACCAGCCTGCTATTTAGTAATACTAAATCAGCATGAATCATTAATGTTTTACTTAATAATATAGTAAATGATTATACTAAATTTTTGTTTTTATTTTAACAGATATGAACTTACCAGAGACATCGTTTTCTTCTCCTTTGGTAAAAAGACAATAAAAATATAAGAAATAGTTTAATTAGTTATTGTTAATCAATAAAAAATAAAATTAGTAATTGTCTTAAATATAAGACATGCATTTATAAAAAAAAAATTTTTATTGATTTGTTCGTTTTTTCAAAATGTAATGGCAATTTTAAAAAAAAAATTTCGAAAATTACCGATTTTTAAATTCGTAATTTTTTTGGAGGTTTCCCCCTTTTACGGGGAACGAGGGAATTTTTTTCAATTTTAAAGGGTAATGTCTTCGACTAGATACGATTTGTGATCTTTTGACGTATCATTGAAAGAAATCGGTTCGGTGAGAGCTGAGAAAAATTGGTAACAGATACAAAAAAAAAAAAAAAAAAAAAAAAAAAAAAAATCACATCTTCGCATCGAAGCTAAAAAAATTTCGAAAATTAGTGTTTTTTAAATTTGTATTTTTTTTTTGAGGTTTCCACCATTTAAAGGGGAACGAGGGAAATTATTTAATTTTCGAGGGTAATATCTTTGATTAGATATGATTTGTGATCTTTTGACGTATCGTTGAAAAGTATCGGTCCAGTAAGAGTTGTTGTTAATCAATAAAAATAAAAATTAGTAATTGTAAAAACAGTAATTATAAAACTAGGCTAGTAATGGTTTATGTTTAAAGCGTAAACTAAAGGTTTAAGTATCTCAAAGGTTTTTTATAACAACTATAGTATGAATATATACATTTAGTAATCGTATCTCTTTCATTGTTTTCTATTAATTATACAATCAAATATTGAAATAATTGCAATAAAATGAAGTATTTTATAATTTGTAAAATGTTAAAAACCAAATGATATTGTTGAAAGAAAGAAGTTTAAAATAATAATTAAATAATATTTAAATAAAAGTATACAATAGTTTAATTCAGTAAAGGTAAAATAGTCAACAAATATAGTATAAGACAATAATAACGATGCAACGACGTTTATATCACAACCCGTGGCACAACTAGAGTTCAAATCTTGGGGGTGCTACAATTACAAATCACATACACATTACATATTTACTAATTATTTACAGTAATTACTAATTAGTATTAGATATGTAATATATAATTATAAAATATAATATAGATTTTGTTACTTACAGGCCTTATAACAATTCAATTGGTATATACAAATAATTTATTTACAATTGTTGTTTAAAGTATTAAGTATATTTTTGTGTTCAATTGTGCATCGTGGTAATCTTCGTTGGTTTGTTATATGCAAGTATAAGTAGTTTAATAATTTCGTCTTTTCGTATATTAAGTCGTACTATCTTTTTTATAATTTGTTTTTTGATAATATTGCTACTATCAACATAAACTAGCTTTAAAACATTAGCTAGTTTCTTCTTCCACTTGTTAGAGACTAACCTCTAGTGGCTTACTCTGAAGAATACAACCCCGAGTACTGTTTCTAATATGTCTTCTAAATGATTATACTAAATTTTTATTTTTATTTTAACAGATATGAACTTACCAGATTTATCTTTTTCTTTTCCTTTGGTAAAATGTCAATAAAAATGTACGTAATTATTAATATTATAAATATACTTTAAAAGCGTGTTTTTTTAGTTTTTTAAACTACATTTATTATTAACTTTTTAGTTTTCTATGACATCGCTGTTACAGTCACGGAATGTTTATTGTAAATTATGACTATCTATAGATATAATTTATGTATTGGCAGTTAGTGTATTTATAAATTCACATATGTGTCTTACTACTATTGATAATAAAGGCTATATACTTGCTAAAATTGTCATAAAAAATTTTTACAGCAATAATAGTGTCATGTTTTAATTTTGGCGAAGGGTGGGGTGGGGTGAACGCGTTACGACCATCTAGTCTCAAGGCCATAGACACGTGCGCGTGGGAAAGTTACAAAAAACAAACACTCAACATACACGTGAAACTACTATAACCGTGTTAATAATAAAATAGCCATTGTTAACCGGTCCATAATTGAGTTACAAGCATTTTAATACAAGAGTAGGTATAGAACGCTAGTGGATTATAAGTACAACCAATATGAACTACTATTTTTTTTGTCTGTTATATAGACAACTAATAAGTACAGTAAAATGATGATTTGTGAAATGATATAAGAATTGTATGTTAATTTGATAAAAAAATGTAGTTTCTCTATTATAAATAACAATTGCATTTAAAAAAAAGGCCTACATAAGAATGGAAAAAACAATGGGGAGTTAAGTGAATTTACTAGAAGTTAAAAATTTACTTACCAAAACAAGATAATTCTAAATCATTCAATAACAAAAAAACAAATTAAATTGTTATCAAGTCGAAAAATTTCAACTACTACGATAAAATGTTTTTTCAATATTTAAAAAAATTAAATGGTAATATAATTTCATTATTTATTTAAAATAATATTATATTGACAAAAAAAAGTTATTACTTAAAATATTTATTTTAAATGTTATACCTTCAGAGAGTAAAAAAAAAGATAGTAAAATTGTTATAGATAACAATTTTGAATTCTGAAAAACAATTTAAAACATTTAATGATTTTTTTTAAATTACTAAATTGAATATTATATTGAATTTTTATACCATGTTTAGATAAAAAATGCACAACTAACAAAAAAATTTACACAATACAACAAGATCTAAAGTTATTGATGAAATAGTATTATCAATATATTAACGCAACATCATATATTAAATGAATGCTACATTTTGCTAAATCCATCTTTATTTACATAGCTGTATTTTAATACATGTAATAACTAATACACACACTCAATAAATTTATATCACCAAAACAGTGTGTCCCGTGGATGAATTATAAAAAATAATAATACCCTTTTACACAAAATTTAACTACATTGTTACGAATTATATAAAACCACTACGAAAAAAAATTGTGTCACATTGACCAATCAATTCCAAACAAAAATATTTTAAGAATCTTATTAGAGTTCGCTAATCTACTTTTGTGTACTATGAAAGGCTATTTGTTTCAAAGAAAACCAGTATGCTCTTGATTATGACTTTATATCAAATCTACGTCTACATAAATTATATTTTTAGTCACTGGCACTTGGAAGTATTTTCTATACATCTTATATTCGGTCGAACACTTTTTGGTGATACAAATATTTTAACGCATGAAACACAATGGTATTTGCTTTATTTATTTATATATTATATAACCTACACATTTAAAAAACACATGGTTAGATTGTATTGTGTCTAATCTTATTTCTAAGGGCCATAACCTGGATGAACAGAATACAAGCATAATAATATTGTAATCAAAGTTATAATTAATTATAAGCAATTTTTTATGTTTATGTTAAGCGATAAATAATGTTTAAAATTTAAACATAATTTAAAAGTTTAAAAATTAAATATTATAATTTAAACATTTAAAAATTAAACGTTTCAACTTTAAACTTTAAATACACATTGAGATATATAAACCTTTAAAATTTAAAATATACACGTTTATTAAACATTTAAAAATTAAGCGTTTAAAATTTATACGTTAATAAAAAAAACGGTAGCACAGTGGGGTCGCGGCATAGTGGAGACATTGCATAGTTGGGTTCAGTCTAGATTTAATCTGACAGTGATTAAAATCACTATCATAAGAAACGCTTCGATGCAAATCTGTAGATAGTGTTTAATTTTAAAAAATTGTTGGATAATTGCAAAAGCAACATCAACTTCTATTAAAATAAAATACAAAACCCATAATTTTCATACAAAAATAGCATATTTTTGAATATGGTAGCCATTTGCGTATAGAAGATAGGTCGTCGGGACAAATTTTTTTTTTTCATTTTGTAGTACATAAAATAAGCTTTAATTTTATATATGTTTAAAGGACGCAGTATTTCCGGAACATTATCAAAAATCAAGTTGAAAAAGTTATTTTTTGTAAAAAAATTACTATTTTAAATTCCCTCAGTGAGCAGAATAAGTGTTAGATTTTCAAAAAAAATTATATCAAATGAAAGGGAAATATCTAAGGTTTCAATACAAAAAAATATTATTTTTATTTGTTCATTTTTGAAAAAGTTATGGCAGTTTTAAGTACAAAAAACATCCCGATAAAAGGTCATTTTTATCGCAAACATTACATTTTTTTTTAAATTTTCGACAGCCATTTGCACATAGAAGATAAGATGTCGGGACAAATTTTTTTTTTT
>NW_026099573.1:27858910-27863778 GCF_025091365.1 Daktulosphaira vitifoliae
AAAATGCAAACAGCACATCCGCTTCCTGAGACTGATGAATTAACAAATAATATTTATTGCCAAATTGGCAATAGTTCTAATTATTATAAAAACCCAATAGACCTGACCATCGTGGTCAGTTGACTCCAGTTCCTTGTGTCATTTATCAGTCTCAGTACTCGGTTGTCGCTGTCCGGCTTACTGCTTAAAGTAAAGTCTTTGTTCATTCTTTTTTAAACCTATCTACTCTCTTCCACAACATTTCAGAGTACTTGTGTCATGCATTTCGTCTGCACCTCATACCTAGGTGTTACCCTTATTCCCTTCCTATAACAACAGCCTTTCGACACCCACTGATAANCCTATAACAACAGCCTTTCGACACCCACAGATAACCCGGAGTGTCAGCCGAGCACAAAACCGTATCAAATACCAGACGAAGATTTCGTTATAAAAAAAAATACAAAAATAGTGATATCTGCATATTGTATTCACATGGATCCAAAGTACTATCCTGATCCAATGAAGTTTGATCCAGAACGATTTTCTTCTGAAGAAAAATCTAAACGTCCTAATAATACTTTTCTACCTTTTGGAGTCGGCCCTCGTATATGTTTAGGTACATTATTTCTCTAAATTGATTTAAAAATTTTATTTAAAATTTGATAATTTAATGTTTAATAAATGACCTCTTCATTATACAATTATCGCTGTTAAATTTTTCAGGTAACAGATTTGCCATAATGGTTTTGAAAGTAGCTATTTCGCAGATTTAGCCCTTTAAAAAAAAAAAAATTTGATGAGTCGATACAACTTTAGAATACTTCATAAGTTATAAGTATTTAAATACTGTAATATCAAATAATACATATATTCAATAAAAACATATCACCAAATCAGTTTTCCCCCGTGGATAAGATGAATAAAAAAAATTATACCCTTACACAAAATTCAACCACCGTCCTACGCATTCCATAAAACGTCGACGTAAAATATTCTATCACATTGATTAATCAAATCCAATAAAAAATATCTTAAGAATCGCTTATCCAGTTTTGCGGCTATAAAAAGGCCATTTTTTTCAACGTAGCCATTCTCTCTACTCTTCCTAGTCAATGTTTACACACATGGAATCTGCGTCGATATATGGTTCACTCTTAGTTATAATTCTATATCATATCTACACCATTTTACATTTCATTTTTTAGTCGCTCGGCCTTAGATGAATTATTATTCATTTTATTTTCGGCCGAACACACTTTTTGGTGATACAAACATTTCATCACATAAAACATATTGGTGTTTGATTTATTTATTTTTATACACCTTAATACACTTCAAAAAACACACGATTATATTGCATTGTATTCTATTACTTATTGAAGTGGCATAACCTGGTTGGACAGAGTACTAGTGCAATAATACCATATTCAAAATTTTAATTAAGCACAAGATTTCTCCCAAGTGTCTCTCCATTTGTTGACTATTCAGTCTGATCTCTACCACAGTGCGGATTATCGGAGTGTAGAAACACTTTGTTGGAAATTCCGAAATTAATACAAGTTTAAAGTATAAGATATGATGATAGATATTTAATTATTCTTGTGAAACAGCTCATTAAATTAAAAATTAAAGTAATTTTACTTAATTAATTAGCCACAAGTGATCAATTTTTATTATATAGCTCATTAAAGATCCATAATGATTAAAAAAAAAATTGTTTATAACCCTTGTATTTTTTATGATATTACGACCGACATAGATAGCGGATAACTCTGTATGCTATCTCAGAATATTATAATTAAAGTATTTAACATTTAACGTGACATTCGGAGGAATTTGCGGTCTCAACAGTCACCCTTACTGTCACCCATTGTATTTCGTAATGGCTACTTTACAAAAAATTAATACATATGGAAGTAAAACATTATTGAGTAGAACAAAAAAAAAATTCATTGAAATCGGTATATTTTGTATAGGCGTATAAAAGTGAAATACAAGGAAAAAACAACAAAAAAAAAACACGGTGGCACAGTACCATACAGAACATTGTTTTGTATAAAATACAGTGTATTCAGAATATAATTATTAAAAAAATGAACACATATTTAGATATAAATCATACATCTACCATTTTTTTCATTTTAAAGTACATTGTATTATCTATTATGTAGGTTTAAAGAAGGTAGGTATTTTAGAACACGTACAAATGTTACTGAGAGATTTTTTAGAACATTATAAAAAATTGAAAATAAAATAATTTGATATAATGATTATGCTCTCAGTACTTCAATAAACTATAACTGTATTTGTCCCAAAATGTTTTGTTATATAGGCCAAGTACAGTTGAAAATTTTGATTGAAAGTTAAATTTAGTTGCCACAAAACTCAAAAAATTTTTTTCAAATTTTGAAGACTGTTTAAAATCGTACAATATTGATTTTTTTGTTTTCCTCATGCCCGTTTCGTTAAATAATGAAAGTGGATATGGAGACAAGTCATATTCAAAATAATTTGTTGAGTTCTTCATTGGATGTTTCATTAAAGAAATTCTTTGGAAAATTAATAGTGGGACTATAGATACCAGGGATTTGGAACGGAACAAATATATTGTTCCGGAACGTGAAATTTCGATCCGTTCCGAGTTTGCTCCGGAACGGAACTCTTCCTAAAAATCGTTCCGACTATTTGCTCCGGAACGGAACTATTAGTAAAATTTGTTTTGGTCATTTGTTCCGTAACGGAACTTTTCCTAAAAATAGTTCCGACCATTAGCTCCGGAACGGAACTTTTCTTAAAAATCGTTCCGACTATTTGCTCCGGAACGGAACTATTAGTAAAATTTGTATTGGTCATTTGTTCCGTAACGGAACTTTTCCTAAAAATAGTTCCGAGTATTCGCTCCGGAATGGAACTTATGCTAAAAATTGTTCCAACAATTTACTCCGGAAAGGAGCTTATTCTAAAAAACGTTTTGGATAAAAAATTAAATTATATTAATAACTATAATAATATTTTGCGTATGAAGTTATTATATTTAATATTTAATCAATATAATTATTGCAACATTTATTCAAATGATTTGCGCAAAATATTAATAATTATGCCATAAATAATTATTACTTAACGTATTTAATTTGTTAAAAATAATCAGTGTAAATTATAATTTTTAACCTATTTTTTGAAAGTTTATAATGAAAAAAAAGGTTTTTTTGTTACCATAACTTATAACTCAACTTCAAATTTGAAATTTAGATTATTAAATAGAAAATTGTATGTGAGTTAAAAAAATAGTATAATATTTCAGGTGCTTAAGATTAAAATGCAGTCAGGAAATTGTGTTATCAATGCTTCCTGTAAATTTATCAGTATAGCTCAATTTTATTGTAATAAATCATTTAAATAGAAACCATAGTAATAATTTCTAAGCAACTTTTTGTGTTTAAAAAGATTCTAAAATTGAAATATTCAAAACTTAATTAATTTTAATGATTTACTTTAACTAAAAAAACCAATCAAAAGTTGTTAAAAAAATCTACTCAATTGAGCGTATTATAATATTTTATTACTGATAAACGCAGCGCCCGGTGGTATTCACCCGNGATAAAGGCAGCGCCCGGTGGTATTCACCCGGGTTCGTTAACGTTCGTTGTTTTATTTTTAATTCAGGTTATGTTGAGGAAAAGGAATAAGGGGAGTGGACTTTATGAATGAAAGTAGAATGAATTTTACAATATGTAATTATGACAATTAAATGTATTATACACGAATCATAAAATCTAATATACAGCAATTTGCATAAGGAGGACACTTAATACTAATGCCACAATGGCGCTGATATAAACAAAAATAAATTATAATTTTCAGTAAGTAAAAAATTTGTAAAATTACAGACTGATAGTAACACACACAAATACAATTAAAAAATTAATAAATACAAATATATGATTTAATTTTGTAGTTAATACTATTTATTATATCAAACCAAATCGACAATAAATATTTTAAAAATATTAGAAATTAATGATTTTAATTTGTTGTATGGAGAAAGCTGGTTAAATAACTTTTTATTTGAAATGAGAATTTTTTCTAATATTTGAGGGTGATGTCTTAGACTAGATACGATTTGTTATCGTTAAAAGAAATTAGTTCGATGAGATCAGAGAAAATTATTTAACAGACACACAAAAAAAACATATCATGGTAAAATTAATATCTTCTAAGCTACGCTAAAAATATAAGTTTATTAATGTTTAATAATTTCCAAACCCAACCTACCCTGATTAAGATAAAGTATGTCGAATGAAAAAAGGATTATTAAAAAATATTATTTCTCATAAAAAAATTGTGTTGATTCATACACTTTTCAATGAGTTATAGCATTATAAAATTAAAAATGTAACCAACCCAACCCAACATCAACTCCTATTTCCTTAATTATATCCAGCTTAGTAATTCTTTTAATTATATATTATATAATTTTTATAATTAATTATTTTCAAATTATTATCGATTTTTAATATGCTAAAAGAAATCATTTTGAACCTACTTCTTTTTGTCCTTTAAAGTGAAAGTTTTAATAAAAAATAAAATGAATTTAATACCATAACTTTTAACTCAACTTGCAAGTTTGAAATAGATATTATTAAATAGAAAAAAATGAAATTGGTTCATTCCCTTAATTTTACCCCGATTTCTAACTATAATATATGAATACATAATAATTACAGTAATTAAATTGAGTATGAAAGTGGTATTCAATAATATAATATTGTAATTTTTACGGAGATATTATAAAAATAAAAAGGAGTTGTATATTCATATACTTTTAATGCGTATACAAATTTAAAGGAATTTATGCAATACTTTTTAATAAAAAAATTTTGTTA
>NW_026099573.1:27864518-27871597 GCF_025091365.1 Daktulosphaira vitifoliae
AAAAAAAAAATCTAAGATAGCTATTTTGTAGAGTAGAATTTAAGAAAAATTTTAGTAAAAAAATATCTTATTAATATTCAGTAGTAAATATTCTGTAGCGTTTTGAAGTTTGTGAAATTTTGAATTTTCATGTACTATTTTACGGTATTAAACATTGAAATACGTATTGAGAAAAGGACAGAAGAAAACGCTATCTTTTCAATATACTTTTGAATGAGAGTGATAAGTAATAATTGCCTTATCTAATTTCTTATCATGGTATTTATGCCAAGTTTGTAATGTATACACTCTATCATCATATGTATACACAGTAATCATGAAACTGATCGTTGCTTTTTGTTGCATGATAAAATTGGCTATTTAAGCTAACTCAAATTTAAAAATTACTTTTTCGACTTTAAAAAAGTAAAAAAATTTTAATAAGTATAATTTCATATGTCTTATGACCTTTATTCTATGTCAATGATATTATATAATATTCATGAAAGTCAGTTTATTCCCAGTGGCGTATTTATATGCAGGCACTATAGGCACGTGCCTACAGCGGCAAATTCTAAGGGGCGGCAAGTTTTTCATGGGTTTTTTTTTTCAATAATGATGGCCATGCATATTAACTCGGTGAAACTTATTTTTATTCAGCCAACAAAAGTATCTTAAAGTATTGAAAACAATGACATTGGTTCCAAATAAATTTCGAATTTATTTATTTTTAAAGTTTCTTATCGCTGTCTACCGGAAATATTCACGCCGTCGCCGTCAAAAAAATGGTCAGTGAGTTATCTACAGTACATATTAACAATCTAATAATATCAACATTCAGTGCAGTAGTTCTTTTCNAATATCAACATTCAGTGCAGTGGTTCTACGAAAAATTTCTTGACCGATCTTTTATCTTATTACTTGAGAAATGAGAAGTGATTTCAGTCTGTGGTCTATCGTACTGTCGCCTGTGCGTTCTGACAGTGCTGCAAAGTGTTGAGTGCGTACCGCTGCAGCTGTGTCGTCGTTTTTTTCGAAAATATTCTTTTTATTTTGTGAGCATGAGTTCGAATAGAAAACGGTTAAGTGGTGACCAATACAAAAAAATTGCCAAATTAAAAAGTGAAAAACTGCAAAATGTTTTAAATAAAACACAAAAATTGACTGATTTTTTTAAAAATCCAGCTTCTACTTCTGGTGTTTGTAGTAGTAATAGTAGTAACATTATGGATATTAATATGAAGAAAACAGATTTTCAGGTTAGTGACAGTGAAACAACAATAATTAGTGAATCTATTGAAGTGGATAATGTTGAACCAGAAGGTAGTTGTGAGTCAAATGAGTTGACTAATATGATAGTAAATGAAACCATTTTGGAGATAGACCCAGCTAAATGGGTTATTAACGACGAATTTCGTGACTATATTGCAAAAAATGGTTTTAATCAAAATATGACAAATGACTTTATTAACTCGAAACGGATATATTCTGATAAAACAAGATATTTGACCAAAATTATGTTTAATAGACGATTAATTTTTTTTTTTTTTACAAACTACCAAATGGCTTTATTATTTAAACGATAAAATTATCTTTATAAATATATTTTACAATAATTGTATATGAAACATAGTTTTATAACAATTAATAAAGAATAAACATGTGTGGAGTGACACCTCCAGCGAGGTGGCTCCTTAACCTAAGTTAAAACTAAATATTTTAAATTAAGTCATATGGTTTATGACGTTTAAGACGCCTGATGTCTTCGGAGTTGTCCAAAAGTTGGATGGCTGCTGTGTTAATGTGGTTCGTTAATCTCACCTCATGTTTGCGAGCAAATCTCTTAATTTCTTCTGCTACTGTAGGCAAAATCAAATCACGGTGTATAATGTCATTTCTATCGTACCGATAAGCTGAAACGATGGTACGGAGTGCAACATTTTGGCATCGTTGAATAACATCAATATTAGACTTACTAGTACAACCCCACAGTTGTATACCGTAAGTCCAAATTGGTTTTATGATAGCTACGTAAAGTAGACGTTTGTTATTTAATGAAAGTTCGGAATGTTTCCCGATCAACCAGTATAACTTTTTCATTTTTAGTTTTATTTGCAAACTTTTCTGGCGTACATGGTGTTTCCAATTAAGACGTGAGTCTAAGTGCATTCCTAGGTATTTAGCCGAATCTTTTTGTGGGATAATTTGATGATTCATTTTGATAGGAATATTATTGGTATTACGAAGTGTATAATTGACATGTACTGATTTGTCACTATTGATTTTAATTTTCCAACGTCTTGTCCATAAGAAGATATTATTGATCGAGTTTTGTAATTTACCAGTTGCAGACTGTTGACTATAACTGGTTGCTAATACAGCCGTATCATCAGCGAACATGGCAGTTGTCGTATCATTGGTTGATGGAATGTCAGCAGTATAAAGTAAATACAAAATAGGTCCTAAAACACTACCTTGTGGTACTCCTGCTGTTATAGTTTTCCAATCTGTAACAGCTTGCTCATGCATTACCCGAAACTCTCGTTCAGTCAAGTAAGATTCTAATAACGCGCACCAAGTGTGTGGTAGTTGTTCTCTTAATTTTATAAATAGTCCTTCATGCCAAACTTTATCAAACGCCTGCGCAACGTCTAAGAAAACTGCACAACAGTACTTTTTCTCTTCAAGAGCCTGGTTAATAACATTGGTAACTCGGTGAACTTGATCAATTGTAGAGTGCTTATTGCGGAAACCAAATTGGTGGTCAGGTAAAAGTTGCTTTTCTTCAATCAATGGTTTTATCCTTTTAAGAAGAACTTTTTCAAAAAGCTTAGATAAACAAGGTAAGAGTGATATTGGCCGGTAAGATGTTACCTGATCTGGTGGTTTACCTGGTTTTAGTAACATTATGACCTGAGCTTTTTTCCATAGTTTTGGAACGTATTCAGTTCGTAAAATTGCATTGAAGATGTATGTAAGATAAATAATCGCCTTCTTAGGCAATTCTTTTATTATTCTCGGGCTGATTTCATCGTAACCTGGTGCTTTTTTTACATTGATGTTGTTATCAATTTCTTGCGCCACTTCTAATGGTGAAAAATATTTTATTTTCTCCCGATTTCTATCTAATTGTAAACTATAGAGTCCGTCAAGTTCTGAGACTATATTATTAGGTTTAAATACAGTCTCTAAGTAACATGCATATACTTCAGCTTTTTCATATTCACTTCGTGCCCACGTGCCGTCTTCTTTGCGAATAGGTGGCACGTGTGTTAAAGGCCTTTTTAGTCGTTTAGTAGCTTTCCACAGAGAGTAGTCAGTATCTTGGGTTGCAGAAAGTTCGCTCAAGTAAGTTTTAAAAGTTTCGTTTTTCATTTCTTTTATTTTGTTGTGGAGTAACCGACTGATGTGGTTCCACTTTTTTTTGTCAGTAGGATGTCTCGTTCTATGCCACGTTCTCCTAGCTTTTCTCTTTTGTTGTACCAACTCTCTGATTTCTATTGGGTAGGTGATCTCTCGTATTCTTTCTACTGCAGCCTTAGGTGTTGCAGTTTTCACTGAGTTAATTATATTATTGGTAAAATTATGAACTGCCAAGTCAATGTCACTGGATATTTGAAGTTTAATNTCAATGTCACTGGATGTTTGAAGTTTAACGGAAAGCGAAAGTGAATTTTCAAGTAACGTTCTGAATAAATCCCAGTTAGTTTTCTTAGTCGTTAAAAATACTTTTTTTTGTTTCATAATAACGTTTGTGCTTTGAGTGAGTAGTACGGGTGTATGATCCGATGTTAACTCATTGAGTCCTTCAACTTTTACATAATTAGAGGGAATACCTTTCATCACGTAAAAGTCTAGTAGATCAGGAATTTTGTTAACGTCAGAAGGCCAATAAGTTGGCTCTCTTGTAGAGACAGTTATCGCGTTTAAGCTATTTATTACTTTAAACAAAGAATTACCTTTAGGGGAGTTTAATCTCGAGCCCCAATGTTTATGTTTAGCGTTCCAGTCTCCTCCGACAATAAACCTATCGCCTAGAGTCTGAAAAAATTCGAAAAGATTAACTTCATTAGCACTTCCTTGTGGTGGACAGTATATGGCTGTGACAGTGAGGTCATTGGTCCCGTCGTTTATTCGAACACTTGTTGCTTGTAAATGATTTTCCGAGAACTTATCTAGCTCATAGTGCTTAATAGACTCTTTAATAATTATAGCTGTACCTCCACGTGCTCTGTTGGTTGGATGAATGGTGGTATATGTAATATAATTTTTTATTTTAAAAAAAGTCCAGGATGTAAAGTGAATTTCAGAGATAAGAGCAATATCTATATTTTCATGATGTAGAAGGTTTTCTAATTCAAGTTTTCGCTGTACTAGCCCATTAGCGTTCCATGCAATAAACCGTATGGTACGGGTCATTTTTTATTATTTTTACGCTTGTTTTTAGGTTTAGGTTGGTTGTTTTCTAACCTGTCTAATCTTTCAGTTAGCATTGCTAATGTTTGAGTAATACTAGCTAAGGAATTTATAACTTCCACAAAGGGTACTTCCTCATTTTTCACATGATTTTTTTGTTCGAAAGTTTGGGGTATCTTTAAGTTTTGGACTGATGAACCAGCCATTTCAGCGTATGATATGCTGGTTGTAACAGATTTCGCTAGTTTACTTTGTAGTCTTTGAACTGCTGTAGTTTTTTTTGGGTGAGAAATTTCAACTGCTTTTTTATACGCAGCGCAGCCTTTCCAATTTGCGGTATGATTTTCTCCACAATTGGCACATTTTGATTTGGTCTTTTTGGATTTAGTGCAATCAATTGACCTGTGTTTTTCTCCGCATTTTACACAATTAGGAGATTTGTGACAATAATTTAAAGTGTGTCCAAATAATTGGCAGTTCTTGCACTGTGGAACTCCTTTTGTTTTCTTTGGTGGCTCCACTTTAATAATTTGGTGACTAAGCTTTTTTAACTGGTATATGTCTTTATTATTATCTTGAGGCTCTAGATCAACAAAAAATAATGGTAGACGAATAAATGTCCAGTCACTATTTTTATTTTTAGAGTCAACTTTTTTTTTAATTTGTATATTTGATACATGATTGGCCAAGTGTCCTTGGTCTGAAAGATCACGCTTTATATCACATATGTCAGTTTCAGGGTGTAATCCCCGGATTACTACCCTAAACATTTTTTCAGATTTAAGTTGGTACCTATGGTATTCAATTTTTTGCTCTTCTAAAATTTTAACAGTACGGCGAAATTGATGTTCGTCTCCCGTTAAAATCTTTATATCACCATTGGCTAAGGTTTTAAGTTGTTGCTCATGACCAGAAGCCTCTTCGATTGCTAGATTATCAATGAATTTTTTAACATCATTGACCCCACATGCTGTAATAGGTGGAGGTTTGTAGATTTTAGTAGAAGTTCTCGCCACTTCTTTTGTTACTTTAAGGATTTTTTTTGGTGAACTTGTGTTAATTTCCACATTCCCTTTAATTTGACTTAATTAACATTTTAATTTTTCGTTACTTTCTTGAAGTTCTGCTATTATTTTTTTTAAATTTTCAATGTCAGTATTTATTTGTGTCCAAATATCATAACTGACAGTTATATTTTTTTCTTGCGCTGTGGAGACATTTCCGTCTGTATCCATTTGTATAATATAGTTGTATTATACACAATGTAATTTGATGCCACTATTGTGACCCACTTAATTAAAAAAAAAAAAATCTATTAAAAACACTTACCAACGTCCATAAGTCCGCGGTTCGCATTATACGCACATATAAAATTTAATAACAATAACACGCAGGTTTCACGAGAGCGAGACCGAAACATACGTGCTGATTGTTTGATTAACAATTAGCAACTGATTAATTAATGGAGAAACAATTGTTCGTTCATGGTTAGTTTATTCTCCAAGTTTAGGAGTAGTTTTTTGTGGGCCTTGTCGGATATTTCAAACATCTTTAGAAACTCAACTTGTTACTGAAGGGTTCAATGATTGGAAAAATGCTACTGTCCGTTTCAGCTACCATGAAAATAGTAAAGAGCACCGAGATGCTATTATGAATTTAAAACATAGAGGTAATGTCTTGGGGCGCATTGATAATTCATTGATTAAACAATTAGACACAGAAATCGAATATTGGAGAAATGTGTTGAAAAGGGTAGTCGAAACTATTAAATCGTTAGCTTCTCGTGGTCTTCCTTTTCGAGGACATGATTCGTGTTTTGGTTCTGTACACAACGGTAATTACTTAATGTCACTCGAATTAATCGCAAAATTTGATCCGTTTTTAGCCGATCATATAGTTCGTTTTGGAAGTAAAGGCAGTGGCTCTACGTCATATTTATCTCACGTTATATGTGACGAATTTATTTTGCTAATGATGAAAAAATTAAAATATAATATTGTTAGAGAATTAAAAATATCAAAATATTTTTCCATAAGTATTGATTCGACGCCAGATATTTCGCACGTCGACAAATTATCATTTATGGTGAGATATGTCCTCGCAACTGGTCTTCCTGTAGAACGATTCTTATGTTTTGTTTCAAATCCAGGACATAAAGCTTTAGATTTAACTAATGTCATTATTAATACTTTAAAATCTCATGATATTGACATTTCTGACTGTCGAGGGCAAAGCTACGATAATGCTAGTAATATGTCAGGTCAATACAGTGGAGTTCAGGCTCGAATCAAAGAAATTAATCCACTAGTTTATTACGTACCGTGTAGCGCTCACTCGTTAAATTTGGTTGGCATATCTTCTGCAGAAAGTTGTCCACAAGCATCAATTTTTTTTGGATTTATACAACAATTATATAATTTTTTTTCCGCATCAACGCAGAGATGGTCAATTTTGCAATTAAATATGAAACGTAATGCTAATACAATTAAGAGTTTATCAAACACCAGGTGGTCGGCTCGCGCAGACGCATGTCGAGCATTATATAATTCGTGGGATGAAATTATTAACGCATTGATCACTATCAAGGATGACACTTTTGAAAAATGTGTTACGCGAAATGAGTCAAATGGTCTTTATAAACAAATGCAAAAGTTAGAAACATCATTTATGATGATTTTTTGGAA
>NW_026099573.1:27873218-27885932 GCF_025091365.1 Daktulosphaira vitifoliae
TAACACATGTTTAAATGTGGCAAGATATGTAAGGGTGCAAAGAATATAATAATATGAATAAAAAATGATTCAGAGGGGTGAATAAACGGAGTTTAAATACATGAGGGTAATGATCAAATAAATAAAAATGCACACAAACGTTGTGACAAAAATAATGAACTGATCTCGGGGTTGAACAATATTGAATAAATGAAGTCAATTATCCTACCAAACTTTATTACCTATCTTAATGGTTTATTACGCAATATAGTATTTATAATTTGAAAGCGGGAATTTAAATTTGTATTTACCTTGTATCCCACGTAGTGTAATGCTTATTTTAGACAATCCAATGTTAATTATGAGTTCACACTGTATTTCACACGTTTACACTTTGAGTTCGACAGTAAATATGACCGTTTGAGAATAAAGCGTTTAATTATAAATAATGCGAAACCGTTACACAAAATCTATGACTGTATTATTATATGCAAGAGATTCTATACACTCTATATTTTTATAATTATAATCAAATAATGTATCTTTAGTTGACTTTGTAGAATGAGTATATTGTTTGAGAGATTATATTTTATTGAGAGATCGACACCAATATTTCTTAAATTTTCCTCTGATCTGGCCAAAACAAGATTCAGAAATATTTATATCTATGTAAAAGATTTGTCAAGGCGGAATTGTGGTGGCCCAATGTGTCCCGGTTCTAAAATAAAGCACCTTTAAAGGATGCGGCACAATAATCACCAAGACAAAAATTAAACACTAAAAACATATATTTGTAAGTTTCTCTGTGCTGTCTGCCGGCGCGATGTTCGTTAAAACAAAGACATTAAACCTTAAAAGACTAGCTACCCAATACACATAGGCTTACAAATATATTCTAACCTAATACACCTAACTTTAAAATCTTTAATTGCAACCTTTACTCTGTCTGCCGGCGCGATGTTCGTTAGAACAAAGACATTAAACCTTAAAAGACTAGCTACCCAATACACATAGGCTTACAAATATATTCTAACCTAATACACCTAACTTTAAAATCTTTAATTGCAACCTTTACTCTGTCTGCCGGCGCGATGTTCGTTAGAACAAAGACATTAAACCTTAAAAGACTAGCTACCCAATACACATAGGCTTACAAATATATTCTAACCTAATACACCTAACTTTAAAATCTTTAATTGCAACCTTTACTCTGTCTGCCGGCGCGATGTTCGTTAGAACAAAGACATTAAACCTTAAAAGACTAGCTACCCAATACACATAGGCTTACAAATATATTCTAACCTAATACACCTAACTTTAAAATCTTTAATTGCAACCTTTACTCTGTCTGCCGGCGCGATGTTCGTTAGAACAAAGACATTAAACCTTAAAAGACTAGCTACCCAATACACATAGGCTTACAAATATATTCTAACCTAATACACCTAACTTTAAAATCTTTAATTGCAACCTTTACTCTGTCTGCCGGCGCGATGTTCGTTAGAACAAAGACATTAAACCTTAAAAGACTAGCTACGCAATAAGTATAGGATTGCAATACACTTAGTCATATAATAAATATTTATCATTAACTGAAAAAATTAGAGTTGATTCGGTTTTATTATATATAAAAAAAAATGTTTTGTTTTAAAATATTAATTGACATTTATTTCCATAATAAAATAAAACATTATTATTTAATGAACAAATTAAATTAAATTAAAAGATACACCAAAACAAAATTCACTTTAAAATCTCTACGTGTCATTTAGTTTTAAAGAAGTCCAAATAAATTAAAAAATTGACTAAGTCCCAGAGAGTAAGAATCTTGAATAGAGTGTCGCAGATTTTGTGTATCNGAATCTTGAGTAGAGTGTCGCAGATTTTGTGTATTTTAAAATCGCCGTAAGAACTGATTTTAATTGGAAAAAATGGGTTTTTATAGTAGACGAGGGTCGTGTAGCGATCCCTAGTGTGATCTTAGAAACTATAGATCTTAATTAATAGTTAAATGTGATTGGCTGGACCTAATTGAAAACCCACACATGGGCGTTACTTTTATCTGTACGATGATAAGATTTAATTGACTAAATTATTGATTATTTTAAGTTTTAAATAAGGGAACCCTGTTTTGGTGATCTTGTAAATTCATAATATATGACATACATGTAGAAAAGATAACATAATATAATATTTTAATATTATAAGTAATAATATAATATTACATTAGTTTTATATATCAAAACTAAACAAAGTATCTGTTCTTGCTGTACAAAGAAAAAAAAAAATGAACTATCATTTTATAATTTGAAAATTTTTTTTTAATAATTATTAAATTAATGTAATGAAAAATAAGAAAAAAATAATAATTTCACTAATAAATAAATTTATCACTGAAAATAAAACACACCTAAAGTTGTATTTTAATATCACAAAAACAAAAATGTTAATAAATCTTTAGAGTTCTTTACTTCTATGTAATTTTATCACAGTTACTTTTTATTAAATAAATGATATTGTCTAACTACCATTAAATCATCGAGAATATTTTTATTCAAACGTGCTCTTTGATCTGATAAAATGAATTTTACGCTAGAAAATAGGCGTTCAACCGTCACCTACAAAAAGAAAGTCATGCTAAAACTATGAAATTATATTTGAATATAAGTAAATTAAAATAATTCGAAATTATATTTTATTTTAATTTATAACTATTTTATTAGAATATAAAATTTACCTATGTTGTTGGTAGTGCTAAAACTATAACAGACAATATATGCAATTTAGGATATTTCATTTTATATTTATCCCATACATCCATTATACTTTCATTCTGTTTGTCTCTAGGTTTTTGGAGAAATTTTTCAATTTCATCTTTTAAAGCTTGGTTTTCGTTTAGTACTTCCCTTGTATTATTTTTTTCGAACTGTCGAAGTTCTAATTCTAAGTCATCACTATGAAAGCTTTCTGAAAGTGTTGAGACTTGGGATGTTGAAGTAAAATTATCATTTTCTATTAATTTCCAGAGGTTAACCAAATGAGTTTTAGCCCGTATTATTTCAAAAAATAAACAATTAGAGTGACGTAAGTTGTTGAAAGCAAATTAAGTAGAATAATTGTGTAGAGAAGTACGATATTTGTGATTCACATAAATTCGTATATTCATTTTTGTGCAGACGCTAAATAGTATTATTATGTCAATAACACAGACGTGTTTATAACCACACCCCCGAGATCACTTTTTATTTCATTCTATTATAGTCACTACCTAATAACTCTAGCCACTTTTACTCTCTTTATACCAAACAACTATAACAGACAAATTTTTTCCTTTCCCATTATACTACCCGCTACACTTTCTTTTCCATCCTCCCTCTTTCTTTTTGATTATTACAGAATACAAAATTAAAAATATATAGAAAATTTATAATTAACGATCACCCTAGTATTCATTTAGGTTTTGTTATTGTCAAAACGACAGTATGACGACAGATAGCGTTTTTAGTTGTGATGTGACAAATTAAAGATGTTTAATAAAAACTATACAAGGCTTAACTCAAAATCAAACCAAACTACTTTGAATTCGAAGCTCATTTTATTGAGTTTTAAGTTTGGAAATAAATCAAAAAATTATATCAGAATATCGGTTTGAAATCTGTTAAAGTTAAAAATCGAATCGAATATTCTTGGCCTAATTACAACCATTTTGTAGTTACTTTTTGTCATAGTGTTTAAATTCTATTGTATATAAAATATTGGTAGGGTTCTAAAGTATTTTTCTTATAAATATTTATAACTATTGCATAAATAAACCATTTCTAGTTGCATGCATGAAATGTCACTTTAATCTATTATTGTTGTAATAAAAGTTGCGTCAATGTTAAGAAAAATATTTATAATACAATTTATTTTAGCTTCGATGCAAAGCTGAGAAGGTATTGGTTTTACTAAGATGTGTTTTTTTTTTTTTTTTTTGTGTTTGTTACCACTTTTCTCAGCTCTCACCGAACCGATTTCTTTCAATGATACGTCAAAAGATCACAAATTGTACCTAGTCGAAGACATTACCCTTAAAAATTAAAAAAAATTACCTCGTTCCCCGAAAATGGAGGAAACCTCCAAAAAAAGTACGAATTTAAAAATCGCTAATTTTCGAAATTTTTTCAATTTTTTTTACTTAAAAGTGCCATAACTTTTTTAAAAATAAACATATCAATATAATTCTTTTTTATATAGATGCATAATATCATTACCTTTCATTTGGTATATTTTTTTCATAAATTTAACCCTTAACCTGACCACAAGGGGGGATTTAAAATGACAATATTTTCACAAAAAATTAACTTCTTCAACTTAACTTTTGAAAATGTTCCGGAAGGTCTGACACTTTTATATATCTCTTAAATTAAAGCTATTGTAATGTACTTTATTATGCAAAAAAAAAATTTCGGACTTTATTTTGTCTTCACGATAAAAATAGCTACTGAATGCTATTATTGTGTGAAAATTCTCGATTTTATTTTTTACATTTTTAACTTTATAATGATGTTATAACTTATTGAAAAGTGTATGGATCAACATAATTTTTTTATGAGAAATAATATTTTGTAATAATCCCTTTTTCATTCGACATACTTTATCTGAATCAGGATATTAATAACGAACTAGCAGATCATGTTGCTTTTGGTATAATCCACCAATTTTTTAAAATTAAACACTATCTAAAGATTTGCATCGAAGCGTTTTTTTTTGATAGTGATTTTAATCACTGTCAGATATCATAATACTTGATCCAACTATACCACGTCAGCACTGTGCCGCGACCTCCCTGTGCTGGGTTTTTTTACATATAATGTAAGTAATATTGATACAAAACAATCATAATATATTTTTTATTTAAATATACTATCTTGATATCAATAATTACATACCTTAATACACTGTACGTACTGGTCATTACCTTTTTTAATAAAATTAACTCTTTGGGATAGGACTTATTGAAATAATATGCTTTTAATATACATTTTTTAACAAAGCTATTATTATTTGCAAAAAGTTTAATAATAAAATTAAAAGATTATTTTACATTTTATTTAACTAATTTTTGACTTCTAAAAATGTTGAAAAATTAAATTTTTTATTTATATTATTCATTATTCTTTCTAGGATTTTTGAATTTATTTTTAGAGATTAATTGATATGCATAACCTAAAAAAAAAAAAAAAGAGTACAATTAATAGTATAGTAAAGAATAAACATATTTAAAACCATATTGATTGAAATGTGAAAGTGATTATAATGTTCGTCATATAAACGCTTCAATGCGAACAGAGGATGAAACTATTTTAGAAAGCACCTTCAAGAACCCTACAAAAAATCGGTTACTTAAAGGTTTATTCGTTCTGTATATTTTATTTAAATTTATTTTTTACAATTTTTTTTTTTCTTGAATTTGTAATTTTGCAGAATTTATTCAAGTTTTTTTTTAATATATAAATCTTATCAGTTAATGGTGTGTGCATTAGGTATTATGTATGTCCCCAATTATAAAATTAGCTTATATACAGTCAACCGATCCAATGGTCAGTACCCGGTTTGTTGTGACAGTTGACCGCACACAGTGCATCCCTACACTCTTGTATTCTCCCTATGAACCAGTTCAAAGTTGGCACCCCTACCACCCGGCGACGTCACGATCACCGGTCACTACACAAATGCCGCTACAACGGATTCTTTTTTTTTTCCATCTTTACTACCGAGGAGTCAAGTTGTCTGTTTGTATATATATTTGTTGTGAAAACCACGTTTTTTTGTTACATTTATTTTTTTGTCCTCCGTTTTTTTATTAAAACAAACGTTGAGTCAACCTGCCGTCTAATTGTGGTGTCAACCAGGCTGTATTTTTTTTGTCTTCAGTTTTTAGCTTCGATGCGATACTGAGAAGGTAATGGTTTTACTAAGATGTGTTCATTTTTTTTTTATTATTTTTTTTTTGTGTCTGTTACCACTTTTTATCAGCTCTCACCGAACCGATTTCTTTCAATGATACATCAAAATATCACAAATCGTATCTAGTCGAAGATATTACCCTTAAAAATCACAAATTTTCGAAATTTTTTCAATTTTTTTTACTTAAAAGTGCCATAACTTTTTTAAAAATAAACATATCAATATAATTCTTTTTTATATAGATGCATAATATCATTACCTTTCATTTGGTATATTTTTTTCATAAATTTAACCCTTAACCTGCCCACAAGGGGGGATTTAAAATGACAACTTTTTCACAAAAAATTAATTTTTTTAACTTAAATTTTGAAAATGTTCCGGAAGGTCTGACACTTATATATATATCTTAAATTAAAGCTAATGTAATGTACTTTAATTTGAAAAAAAAAAAATTTGACCTGTGGACTTGTCTTCGCGGCGAAAATGGCTACTGAATGCTATTTTCATGTGAAAATTCTCGATTTTATTATTTATATTATATTTAACTTTATAATGCTATAACTTATTGAAAAGTGTATGGATCAAAATAATTTTTTTATGAGAGATAATATTTTTTAATAATCCCTTTTTCATTCGACATACTTTATCTGAATCAAGATATTAATAACGAACTAGCAGATCATGTTGCTTTTGGTATAATCCACCAATTTTTTAAAATTAAACACTACCTAAAGATTTGCATCGAAGCGTTTTTTTTTATAGTGATTTTAATCACTGTCAGATATCATAATACTTGATCTAACTATGGCACGTCACCACTGTGCCGCGATCCCCCTGTGCTGTTTTTTTTTTTATGAAAATAAACGTTAGTCGACCTGTCATCTACTTGTGGCATCAACCCGGCTGTTCATATTTGTTTGTCCTTCGTTTTTTGTTAAAATAAACGTCGAGATGATGATGATGATGTGAGACACAACTATTGCCGGTGGTGGGCTGGCAGTCCTCAAAATCAACAACAACATCAAGTACAACATGAAACCCTCCCTTTTCAAACCCTTTATTCATGTTATATATATAGCACCTCAATTTTATACATTTAAATTGTCAATAATTAAAAAGTAAAATATTATATTATACATGGCCTTCCTTTTTTATTAATATTTGTGTTTTTTTTTAATCAAAACCTAGTAGCTCCGTCAACAAGGACTATCGCGGCTACTAGGTCACTGTCCAGTGCCCCCCTGGGCAGTGGGTAATTAATAGGCCTCTGGTTTGGCTGAAACCTTACAAATTATATTATTATATATGGGCACTCCAAGCGCAAAATTATAATTAGAGCTGTTTGGCGGGCATGTATTGG
This sequence comes from Daktulosphaira vitifoliae, assembly GCF_025091365.1. Classification (NCBI taxonomy): domain Eukaryota; kingdom Metazoa; phylum Arthropoda; class Insecta; order Hemiptera; family Phylloxeridae; genus Daktulosphaira; species Daktulosphaira vitifoliae. The sequence continues at coordinate 27,880,507 of NW_026099573.1, forward strand.
TGAGTTGGCAATACTTCCGCCCTATCCGCCATTCAGTATCTCAGTATATCTTCTGCCATTGAAAAATTTGGGTAAGATTAATTAGGTTAGGTGTTATTACGGTGTTTTTCGTTCGTATTAATTTTTCGTCTCAATTATGTTCATGGTAATTTTTTGCTGAATTTTGATTTTGTCTTCCAGTTCAGAGTTTCTTGATTTAGCTTTTTTCAGTCGTATTATGGAAGAATCAATAAATGAATAAAAATTGACGTTGTATTTTATTTATAAAATTTCAGTTGATTTTTTCATCATTTTTTTAGATTCTATAGTTCATATTTTGGATCAACATAAAGAGAAGTGCTGCATTGCATTAGAATCTTATCGTTGATTGTGGTTGAAATTTTCTTGCTTAGTAGTATAGTTGATTTTTGAGCTTTTCATTGCTTTAGTCTTTGTAGACAGATCCTTAAAGTATAAGTCCTATCTGTTGTAGTCGTACAAACTCTGTTGTATTGCACCTTATTTAGTACTTATGTTTATAAGTAAACACTACCCCAGTATGGGTAGCGTAGGTGAAACCAGAATCTTCTTCTTCTTCCTCGCCTTAATCCCAACTACTTGGGATCGGTCACCCATATCCTAAACTTCCATTTGACACGATCTCTCACATCAGCTGTCCTCATATCACATTCAATAGCATCTCTCCGTCTCTTTTTTGNCATATCACATTCAATAGCAACCCTCCGTCTCTTTTTTGGTCTTCCTCTACCTCTTCTGCCTTCAACATTCATTTCTACAACTGTTCTTACAGCTTCCGATTCTTCTCTCATAACATAACCAAACCATCTAAGTCTATTTTCTCTCATCTTATCCACGATTGACGCTACACCTATAATTTATTTATTTAGTTATCGATCGGATAAACGATATATCAGTACCAATAGCAAATCACTTATGGACTTACGTGGTTTTAACGTAGTTGTCAGTGGATTTAAGGCGAATGGATAATGTGACCGTTATTCATATTTTTATTTTTAATAGTACGCCAGTGTCTTTGTTGCCCGTATAAACAAATTTGTTAAGTTCATTATCATATTCTTCTTCATTCCCGGTTTTGTTCAATACTATATTTGTCATTTATGTGGTTGACGCACCGAACAATATTCATGCTATTTATTAATGCTATATTTTATTACATCGTTTAAATTTAAGCTACTAACCATAGGTTAATTCATAATTATTATTATTGCATGGGCTAATAGCAATAAAAGATTAAAATTTTTTTTTTTGTGTTTACAGCATTTTAGTCCCCCATTCAATACAATTTTGCGCTAATATATGCCAATCCGGGTAGAAGTCTGCTACATCGTTCCCTTCTTTTCCCCTTTTGATTGCCTTGTAAAATCGGCTTTAGGTTTCCTCCACACGTGACCTGCCCATTCCAATATTTTTCTTTTTATCTTATTTATTATATCTGGCCTGTTGTACAGGTCACTTAGTTCATCATTGTGTCTTTTACCTCATTCCCCTGTTTGTGGATCAATACAGGGTTCATATATTCTTCTTAATATTTTCCTTTCGAAATCTTTGAGTTTAGACTTATCACTTTTTCTTATAGTCCAACATTGCGCCTCATATAGTACTATAGATCTTATCAGCTTGATGTACAGCTGGATTTTTCGTTTTTTTGTGAGTGTTCTTGACTTAAATAAGTTTTCCAAGTCGTAATAACATTTGTTCCCCTTTTGAATCCATTTTAGTATTTCATATTCCATATTGTTTTATTGGGTGATCATTGTACTTCCAGTATGTAGGGCTATGGGTGCACTACATTCCCAATGTCATATTCCTACTAGAATCATCCGCCAGGAACTCTCTACCAGTAGGAAGCTAAGGGCCCCAGGTTCGCCTAACCTAAAGAACTAATAAGACGAATCCTAACTCGGCGAATTGTCATTCAAGTAGTCATTGAGTATACTTAATAAAACAGACTGAATTATTCAGTAATTTTAAACTATTATAATTTTTTTAAGATATTTTAAATTATAGAATATATTAAGATTTTTTTTTTTAAATTTTGGAAAATAATGTGTTCAATTTCTATGGTGTAATTAAACTATTATGACTTATAGTTGAATAAAACCGGTTCGGTAGGTGCTTATATAATGTGACAGATGCAAAAAATAATTTCATAGTAAAATTGATAACATCTTATGTTCGCATTGAAACTAAAATAAATTTCTATGAAAACACATTTGTAAAATGTAACACATTTTCATTGAAATTTTTAATAAATATAATTTTATATCTATAAAACCTGTTTTGTTACATCCTTTGCAAAGTCTGTTTTTTATATTCCGCTGATAACATTCAGAACAGAATTTACTTTGACAACATAATCTTGCATATAAATCTTTATTTTCGAGTATTTTATTTCCACAAGCAAAACATACTAAAATGATAAAATATAGTGTAATTATTATAAATTCACAATTTTATATAAATACATATAAAATTGACACGACTTACATCGTGTTGAGGGTAGTAGAGACCCGTGGGCCGTTTNGGTGACGGCTGATAAAGGTGTCATAAGGTCGCGGGACATAGTGTATGAAGAAGCGACGCGTGGCCGTGTCAAAATTTTAAAACAATTTTATAATAAAAACTATATAAACTTAAAAATTGAATTATTGAAAAATTTTATACTTACGATAAAAACCTATAAAAAATATTGTTAAGATTAATTTAATAATAAATGAATAATATATTATTAGTATCTTGTATAATCTTCTTTTAGTACATTTCACTAAATCGATGNAATGAATAATATATTATTAGTATCTTGTATAATCTTCTATTAGTACATTTCACTAAATCGATGTTTTAAACACAGATTTAAATTTAAATTATTTAATGTCATAAACAAAAACTACAAAAAGTAGCTTTTTTTATATTAAGAGGATATTTTAATATAACAAAACATACCATTTATATGATTATTGCAAATGGGACATTTTCCTTTCTTATTTATTTTTTTCCATTTATCAAGACATTTTTTACAAAACTTTATGGAGCAACATTTAACTGTAGTCATAGTAGTTTTTTTTTCAATTGATAAAAGACAAATTGGGCATACTAAAAAGACAAAGATTAATAAAATAATATATAGGTTTTAAATACTAAGTTTTAGAGATCAGTTTAAAATTATAAATTTTACATTCGAATTTTCTTACTTCTGTTTTTTTTAAACATCCTTTTGACAATATAAAAATATACATATTTACATATTTACATATTTTTAATTGCGATTTTTTTTCATTTTGATGGCCAACTTTTTACAGAAAAACACATGTTGGACAACTTTTTTTTTTATACAGTAGAAAATTTCAATAATTAAATTTGATACAGGTTAGAAATTGTTTGACCTTCTGTAATATTTTCAAAAATTGAGTTGAAAAAATAGACATGCTTGGGCGGTCTTTTTAATAATAATAAAATATCTATTTTTGACTTATTATAACTTAAAATAATCTTGAGTGGAATGGCTTAAAATAATTATATTGATAAGAAAGACTTAAAAATAATATTTAACTATTGTTTAAACAAAAGTATTATAGCAATTTAATTCGGTAAAAGTAAAATGGACTACAAATATAATATAAGACAATAAAAACGATGCAAAGCTGTTTACATTACAATGTACAGTGACGTAAGAAAAAATAACACATACCAGCCTACTATTTAATAATACTAAATAAGCATGAATCATAAATGTTTTACTTAACAATAAAGTAAATGATTATACAAAAGTTTTAATTTTTATTTAAACATATAAGAACTTACCAGGGTTATCTTTTACTTCTCCTTTGGTAAAAAGACAATAAAAATATACGAAATGGTTTAATTGGTTATTGTTCATCAATAAAAAATAAAATTAGTAATTGTCTTAAATATAAGACATTATGCATTAAAAAAAAAAAATTATATTGATTTGTTCGTTTTTCAAAATGTAATGGCAATTTTAAGAAAAAAAATTTCGAAAATTTCGAAAATTAGCAGTTTTTAAATTTGTATTTTTTTTTTGAGGTTTCCCCTATTTAAGGGGAACGAGGGAAATTATTTCAATTTTCGAGGGTAATATCTTTGACAAGATATGATTTGTGATCTTTTGACGTATCGTTAAAAAGTATCGGTCCAATATGAGCTAAGAAAAAGTGGTAACAGACAAAAAAAAACACACATCATAGTAAAACATATATGTTCTCAGCTTCGCATCGAAGCTAAAAAACACATACCAGCCTGCTATTTAGTAATACTAAATTAGCATGAATCATTAATGTTTTACTTAATAATATAGTAAATGATTATACTAAATTTTTGTTTTTATTTTAACAGATATGAACTTACCAGATACATCGTTTTCTTCTACTTTGGTAAAAAGACAATAAAAATATACGAAATAGTTTAATTGGTTATTGTTAATCAATAAAAAATAAAATTAGTAATTGTCATAAATATAAGACATTATGCATTTATAAAAAAAAAATTTTTATTGATTTGTTCGTTTTTTCAAAAAGTAATGGCAATTTTAAGAAAAAAAAAACCCAGCACAGGGGGGTCGCAGCACAGTGGTGACGTGACATAGATGGATCAAGTATAATGATATCTGACAGTTATTAAAATCACTATAAAAAAAAAATACTTTGATGCAAATCTATAGATAGTGTTTAATTTTAAAAAATTGGTGGATTATTTCAAAAGCTACATGATCTGCTAGTTCCTTATTAATATCCTGATTAAGATAAAGTATGTCAAATGAAAAAGAGATTATTAAAAAATATTATTTCTCATAAAAAAGCATTATAAAGTTAAAAATGTAAAAAATAAAATTGAGAATTTTCACAAAATAATAGCATTTGGTAGCCATTTTCACCGTGAAGACAAAATAAAGTCCGAAATTTTTTTTTTACATAATAAAGTAGATTACATTAACTTTAATTTAAGATATATATAAAAGTGTCACACTTTCCGGAACACTTTCAAAAGTTAAGTTGAAAAAGTCAATTTTTTGTGAAAAAATTGTCATTTTTAATCCTCCTCTTTGGGCAGGTAAAGGGTTAAATTTATAAAAAAAAAAAATACTAAATAATAGGTAAAGACATCAAGCATCTATAAAAAAAAAAATTATTTTGATTTGTTCATTTTTCAAAAAGTAATGGCAATTTTAAAAAAAAAAATTTCGAAAATTTCGAAAATTAGCGATTTTTAAATTTGTATTTTTTTTTGAGGTTTCCCCCATTTAAGGGAACGAGGGAAATTATTTCAATTTTCGAGGGTAATATCTTTGACTAGATATGATTTGTGATCTTTTGACGTATCGTTGAAAAGTATCGGTCCAGTAAGAGCTAAGAAAAAGTGGTAACAGACACAAAAAAAAAAAAAAAAAA
>NW_026099573.1:27886053-27888667 GCF_025091365.1 Daktulosphaira vitifoliae
CAAAGGCGTAAAGCATTTGAGTAAATGTATTTGAATAAAAGTATTCAAATACTTTCATTGGTATTGAATAGTATTTTTAAATACATTTAATAAAAAGTATCTGAGTAGTATTTTAAATACAATTATTTAGTATTTAATACTGTTTAATATTCAGTACTATTAATATACTTTTTTTTTTTTAATTTGCTAACCGTAACACAGCAAGCAAATTAAACTCAGTCAAAAAGAAAATTGAGAATAATTCTCTGTTATTTTATATGTTACATTATAGTATAACATAATTATTATGCTTATCTAAATGTNCATTATAGTATAACATAATTATTGTGCTTATCTAAATGCTATTATGTATACATCTATTTTTAATACATCAGTTGAACCTACAATAGCCTATTGCAGGTTCAAATGATTTACTCTATTGTCAATAAGACATACTTTACAGGTTTTTACACGTGTACTAATATTTATTTTTTTCACTGATTAGTCTCCAATAATTAATTTTATTAACTCTAACAAAAAATATCGAAAATAATAAATTAGTTCTCTTAATTTAAGAGTACTCAATATTTGACTCAAATTACACTCTTGGTAATTATTTAGGTGGAACTTTTGCTCTTAGTTAAAATAAAAACATTATTATTATTAGCTTCGATGCGAAGCTGAGAAGGTATTAATTTTACTATGATGTGTTTTTTTTTATTTTTTATTTTTGTGTCTGTGAACGCTCAATCTCAGCTCTCACTGGACCGATTTTGATGAACAATATGTCAAAAGATCACAAATTGTATCTAGTCGAAGATATTACCCTCAAAAATTGAAAAAAAATCCCTCGTTCCCCGCAAACGGGGGAAATCCCCCAAAAAATTACAAATTTAAAAATCGCTAATTTTCGATAATTTTTCAATTTTTTTTACTTAAAAGTGAAATAACTTTTTTAAAAATGATCGAATCAATATAATTTTTTATATTTATATTGAGAATAGTTTATTCTCTGCTCTACTTTCTTATCAACCGCCCAACACTATGAACCATACATCATAGCTGGCCTCACAATTTCATACTAAATTTAAAAACTATAATTAGTATTTATTCATATATTATATTTTAAAATCAAAGAACTACTAATCAGGATATAATTAAAGAAATAAGAGTTGATGTTGCTTTTAAAATATTTCACCAATTTCTCTAAAGGAAACACTATCTACAGATTTGCATCGAAGCGTTTCTTATGATAGTGATTTTAATCACTGTCAGATATCATCTATACTTGTCCCATCTATGCCTCGTCCACACTGTGCCTCGACCCCACTGTGCTACCGTTTTTTTAAAATTGTATTCTTAGTATTTGAAATACTTTTGTATGAAAAATATTCAAATAGTATTTTAAATACATTTTTTATAAATATTTGAATATTATTTAAAATACTTTTTAAAAGTATTTTTTACAACTATGAATATAGTTTAAAAAACTAAAAAAAAACACTTTTAAAGCTCATCGAACTAAAAAGTTAAAAATAATTTTTAAAATAAGTTTAAAATAATTATGAACAAAAAATACTAGTATTATTGTGATAAAAGCGTCGGGCGCTCAATATTGGAAAAATATGACACAAAGCACCCACGCATTTATCACAATAATACTAGTATTTTTTGTTCATAATTATTTTAAAAATTATTTTTAACTTTTTAGTTTGGTGTTCTTTAAAAGCGTGTTTTTTTAGTTTTTTAAACTATATTTATTCTTTACTTTCTAGTTTCATGTAACGGGAAATCAGGGTTCGATTCCGGGGAGGGAGTCTGAGAAACGGCTACCACAACCAAGGAAAGCACCAGGCGCGTAAATTACTCACTCCTGGAACGTGGAGGTTGTGACCAAAAATAACGATACGGAAATCATTCCTCGTAATCATAATGAATACTTTATATATCTTAATTAGAATAAATCGTGTTAATATATTAATTTTAATAATAATTAGAATATATATATACAAATAATGCGTCTTAAGTACGTAAACGTATCATGCGCTGGGTATAGCTGTGTTTTGTGGGCGGGCGGGTCGGACTAACATTATACCTGAGGTATAAACGGCGGTAATAATATATAAATATATATATGTATATATGGCGCATTAGACGCGGACGTTATTGGTCAGTCAAAATAAAAATTTGTTTATATATATACAGGGTGTCCCACCACTCACTGACAACTTAAATAACTTTTGATCCAGTTAATATTTTTAGTTGATTTTTTTTTTAAATAAAAGTTATATGTTAGGTTTATAGCTATATCTCAATAATTAATTTTTTTACATTTTATTAAAAATATTAATTATTTTTAAATTTTAAATAAAATGTAAAAAAAAAATCTAAGATAGCTATTTTGAGAAAAGGACAGAAGAAAACGCTATCTTTTCATGATTACTGTGTATATATATGATGATAGAGTGTATACATTACAAACTTGGCATAAATACTATGATAAGAAATTAGATAAGGCAATTATTACTAATCACTCTCATTCAAAAGTATATTGAAAAGATAGCGTTTTCTTCTGTCCTTTTCTCAATACGTATTTCAATGTTTAATACCGTAAAATAGTACATGAAAATTCAAA
>NW_026099573.1:27891209-27895452 GCF_025091365.1 Daktulosphaira vitifoliae
TTATACCTTCAGATAGTACAAAAAAAGATAGTAAAATTGTTATAGATAACAATTTTGAATTCTGAAAAATAATTTAAAACGTTTAATGATTTTTTTTAAATTATAAAATTGAATTTTATATTGAATTTTTATACCATGTTTGAATAAAAAGTGCACAACTAACAGAATAAAATTTACACAATACATCAAGATCTAAAGTTATTAATGAAATAGTATTATCAACATATTAACACAACATCATCTATTAAATGAATGCTACATTTTGCTAAATCCATCTTTATTTACATAGCTGTATAATGATTCAATTATTTGTAGTAATACATTTTAATACATGTAATAACTAATACACACACTCAATAAATTTATATCACCAAAACAGTGTGTCCCGAGGATGAGATATAAAAAAAACCCAGCATAGGGGGGTCGTGGCATAGATGGATCAAGTATAATGATATCTGACAGTGATTAAAATCACTATCATAAAAAACGCATCGATGCAAATAATTAGATAGTGTTTAATTTTAAAAAATTTGTGGATTAATCCAAAAGCTATTAAAACTGCTAGTTCCTTATTAATATCCTGATTATGATAAAGTATATCGAATGAAAAAGGGTGTAATGTTGCAGAATTTATATGAGTTTTTTTATATATTTAAATCTTATCAATTAGATATGTGTGCAGTAGGTGTAAAGTATTTTAATAATTTTGTATATGATAACCTCCACTTGTCAACCGGTCCGATATCTGTCATCATCAGCTGACCGTACACAATGCACCTATACCCATAGTGTTGTATTTCCCCCCAATGGACTTGTCAAAGTTGGTACCACCACCACCCGGCGTCACGATCACCGGCCACTACACAAATGCCGCTTCAAATGATTTTTTTCCCAGCTATACTACCGAGGCGACAAGTCATGTGTTCTAAATAATTTTTACTGTAAAAACCACGTTTTCTGTTCATATTTTATTTGTGTCAACCAGGCTGTATTTGTTTTGTCCTCCGTTNGCCGTCTACTTGTGGTGTCAACCAGGCTGTATTTTTGTCCTCCGTTTTTTTTTTAAACAAAACGTCGAGATGGTGATAATGATGATGATTGTGATGTGAGGCGCAACTATGGCCGGTGGTGGGCCATCACTCCGCAACTCAACCAACAACAAGTATAACGTGAAACCCCCCTGTTCTACCCATTATTAATCTTGTTAATATAGCACCTCCTTTTTGCTTCTTTTTTGCTTGGATGCGAAGCTGAGAAGGTATTAATTTTACTATGATGTGTTTTTTTATTTTTTTTTAATTTTTAATTTTTTTTTTTGTATCTGTGAACGCTCAATCTCAGCTCTCGCTGGACCGATTTTGATGAACAATATGTCAAAAGATCACAAATCGTATCTAGTCGAAGACATTACCCTCAAAAATTGAAAAAAATTCCCTCGTTCCCCGTAAACGGGGGAAATCCCCCAAAAAATTACAAATTTAAAAATCGCTAATTTTCGATATTTTTTCAATTTTTTTTACTTAAAATTGCCATAACTTTTTTAAAAATGACCGAATCAATATAATTTTTTTTTTTATAGATACCTTAGATAATTACCTATCATTTTATATATTTTTGTGAACATTTGACCCTTTAACAGCCCAAAGGATGGGGTTTCAAAATGGTAACTTTTTTACAAAAAATTAACTTTTTCAACTTAACTTTTGAAAATGTTCCGGAAAGACTGACAATTTTATATATACCTTAAATTAAAGCTAATGTAATATACTTTAATTTGAAAAAAAAAAATTTGACCTCTGGACTTGTCTTCATGGTGAAAATGACTACCGTATGCAAAAATATGCTATTTTTGTGAAAAAATTCTTGATATTATATTTTACATTTTTTAACATTATGTTGCTATAACTTTTTAAAAAATGCATGAATCAACTTTATTCTTTAATGATAAATACTTTATATATACTTCTTTCATTCGACATACTTTTTTTTAAAATCGGACCATTTCCCTTTATACAGGGGGGGTGCAAACCTTTTAAAATGCGTATAGAAAGTAGAACTTTTTCAACTTAACTTTTGAAAATGTTCCGGAAAGACTGACACTTTTATATATACCTTAAATTAAAGCTAATGTAATATACTTTAATTTGAAAAAAAAAAATTTGACCTCTGGACTTGTCTTCGTGGTGAAAACGAACATCATATGCAAAAATATGCTATTTTTGTGAAAAAATTCTTGATATTATATTTTACATTTTTTAACATTATGTTGCTATAACTTTTTAAAAAATGCATGAATCAACTTTATTCTTTAATGATAAATACTTTATATATACTTCTTTCATTCGACATACTTTTTTTTAAAATCGGACCATTTCCCTTTATACAGGGGGGGTGCAAACCTTTTAAAATGCGTATAGAAAGTAGAACTTTTTCAACTTAACTTTTGAAAATGTTCCGGAAAGACTGACACTTTTATATATATCTTAAATTAAAGCTTATGTAATATACTTTAATTTGAAAAAAAAAAATTTGACCTCTGGACTTGTCTTCGTGGTGAAAACGGACATCAAAGTTAAAGAAAAACGTACGATTTCCGTGAAAAAAATCTCGATTTTATATGTTATATTATTTAATTTATATTTTATATAACTTTTGGAAAAATGTATGGATCAATATTATTATTTTTTTATAATAAATATTTATATACCCCTTTCATCTGGCACGCTTTTTTTGTAAATCGGATCATACCCCTTTAACAAGGGGGGTCAAAACTTTAAACATGCGTATTGTTACTACGATATTTTCAATTTAATTTTTGAAAGTATTCCGGAAATACTGACACTTTTAAATATATCTTAAATTAAAGCTTATGTAATATACTTTAATGTGAAAAAAAAAAATTTGACCTCTGGATTTGTCTTCATGGTAAAAATGACTACCGTATGCAAAAATATGCTATTTTTGTGTTAAAATTCTGGGTTTTGTATTTTATTTTATTTTAAAATACCTGACAAGGGGAGTACAGATTTTCATAAATATTATATAAATTAAAATTGATATAGTATAGATAGTTAAACTTATTTAAATATGTTTGTTTCTTTTAAGTCGAGAAAAATAACTTTGAAATTTGAACTAGCTTAAATAGCCAATTTTTCAACCGCCGGAAGCAACGTACGGTTGCCGAGTTGGTAAAATTTATGTTTTACACGCTTGGGGTACGAGGTTCCAACCCGCATATGGCAATGAATTTTTTGCATTTTTTCTTAATTCTTTTTAAGTTAGTATAAATTTTAACTCGTTTGATTTTTATCACATTTAGATTCAATAACTTCAATAAAGATCAAGGATCCCATCACTTTAGTCGCCCCTTGCAAGAAGAAATTTCTTATTCGTATTAAAATTATTTTACTATATTTTAAGTTTTCGCTTCGATGCAAAGCCGAGAAGATATTTTTTTGTGACTATCATTTATTTTCTCTGCTCTAACTTGACCTACTTTTTTCAACAATACGTCAAATTACTACAATTCGTATCTAGTTGAAGATATTACTCTCAAAAATTGAAAAAAAAATTCTAATTTATCAATTAAACAGTTAGTTATTACATCGTCTCCATAAAGACAATTAAAATCATTAATTTCTAATGTTTTCAAAATATTTATTAACGAATGAAGTTTGATATGATAGGTTTCAACTACAAAATTAAATCATTTTACTTTGTAATTTAATAATTTTATTACTCTGTTTGTGTGTGCTACTATTAGACTATAATATTCAAATTTTTTTCTAACGTGTTGCTATATAAATCATTTCTAAAAAAAATGATTGTTTTTTCTCCTGAATTAACAATTGATTTTTACAAATATAATCAAATTTTATAATAAACTCAATTGAGTAAATCTTTTTAACAACTTTGTTTTGATTGGTACATTTAGTTAAAGTAAATCATTAAAATTAATTAAGTTCTCAATATTTCAATTATAGAATCTTTTCAACAAACAACAAAAGTTCCTAGGAAATTATTACTATTACTTCTATTTAAGTTATCTATTACCATAAAAATGCAAAAAAATATTGAGCTTTTCTGATAAATTTACAATAAATAGTAATTATAAAACTTTCTGACTGCATATTGATCTTAACGATACAATTTTTTTAATTGTCATAAAATTTTCTATTTAATTATGTCAATGTCAAACTTACCAATTGAGCTAAAAGTTATGGTAAAATAAATTTTTTTTTTT
>NW_026099573.1:27896003-27946572 GCF_025091365.1 Daktulosphaira vitifoliae
AGTTCATAATAATGAACAGTTATCAAATGTTCAAAAATTCCATTACTTAATAACCGCTGTTACTGGTTCTGCTGCCTCCATAGTACGTTCAGTGCCTTTAACGGAAGCTAATTATGAGGTTGTATGGAAGGCCTTACACGAACGTTTTGATAATAAACGCGTATTACTAAATGCTCACTTGGACGCTATATTTCGTTTTACCCCGTTAACATCGGAGACTTTAAATGGTTTACGAAATTTCTTGAGTATATTTCAAGAGAATGTAGGTGCCATAAAAGCCTTGGAAATAAATGATTTGTCAGGTTTTCTACTTTTTTATATCGCGTCGCGATGTTTAGACTCATCGACAAAGCGTGCCTTTGAGTATGAATTTCACGAGATCGATGTACCGACTTTAGACTTGTTACTAGATTTTGTGAAAATTCGTTGTCAAGTTTTACAAAATGCTCCCCTAGTACGGAATTTGCAATCAAAAACCTTGGATAGCAATAAAAAGTATGTTAAACAAAAATCTTCTTTCGTCGCGCTCTCTACATCTAGTACTCCTAACTGTAAATTGTGTAAAGAGAATCACTTGCTATTTCAATGTTCAAAATTTACGCAGAAACCAGTCAAACAAAGATTTAAATTTTCTCGTGATAATAAATTGTGTATGAATTGTTTAAGTTCATTTCATAAAACGGCCGATTGCAATTCTACAAATACTTGTCGTCATTGTTCCGCCAAACATCATTCTTTATTACATTTGGGAGTACCTTCACAAACATCATCAACTAATAACAATAATACTGGAAACTCAGCTTGTGTTAGTGCGGATGTCATTGCTAACACAAATAATACGCCATTTTCGGGAGCTTCACGCGTTACTAACAGTGTTGTACTAGGTACTGCTATTGTGCGACTGCGTGACACTGATGGTGATTGGATTTCAGTTCGCGCTTTAATAGATACCGGCTCACAGATTTCGGTAATAACTAATGCGTGTGTTAATCGTCTTGGTCTTAAACGTCGTATGTGTAATACGTCGGTTACCGGTTTATCGGACACTTATATGTCTGCTGTTAAAGGCTCTGTTGCATGCGTCTTATCACCCAAACACAATGTACAACCACAAATATTTTGTGAACCTATTATTTTATCGCGCATAACAGGGTTAATGCCGAACGCAAAATTAACGTCAAATATCCGAAAGACTTATACCGATATCGATTTTGCAGATCCTAATTTCGATAGTCCTGGTCATATTGATTTTCTATTGGGTGCTGACATATATCCACAAATATTAGGTCCGATATCACACGTACGTTATGCTCCTGGACTACCTTCTGCTTATGAAACTATGCTTGGATGGATCATAGTTGGACAATCAGATAAAAAAGATTATTCGCCCGCTGTTTCTTTGTGTTTAATTACTACGCCGTCAATCGACTCGTTACTTAATAAGTTTTGGGAAATAGAAGAGCCAGCACCTATAAATAAGTTATTTACAAAGGATCAAAAATGTGAGGAACATTTTATTTGTACAACTACTCGAGACTCTCAAACTGGACGATTTGTAGTTTCTTTACCGTTTCAGTTGGACCCGTCATTGTTAGGTAGTTCACGTGATATGGCAGTTTCTCGATTTTTGAATTTAGAACGCAAACTTATAAAGGATCCGATTTTATATAATAGATACCGCGAATTTATGTCTACATATGAAGATCTCGGTCATATGAAAATTGCCACGCAACCAGGAAAATACCATTTGCCACATCATGCTGTTATAAAACACGTTGGTGAAGATATGAAAATACGTGTAGTTTTTGATGCGTCGGCGCGCTCTTCTTCAGGTAAGTCTTTGAATGACATGTTATACATTGGTCCAAAACTACAAACTGACATTTCCGCATTATTACATAAAAGTCGCACATTTAAATTCATGTTTACGGCAGATATTTGTCAAATGTATCGGCAAATTAAGATGAATAACATAGACTGTCAATATCAACATATCGTTTGGCGAAATTATGTGTCTGAACCTCTTCGTGATTATGAACTTACTACTGTTACATTTGGTGTTTGTTCTTCGCCATTTCAGGCGATTAGAGTACTTCATAAATTAGAAAAGGATAGTTCTCATTTGTTTCCGGCAGCGCGCGGTATTCTATCGACTCAAACTTATGTAGATGATATCCTAGCAGGCGACGATACTATTGCAGGTCTCCTTAAACGACAGAAAGACATTATGGGTTTATTGTACAGCGCAGGTTTTGAACTAAAAAAATGGTCTACTAATTGTATTGACCTGTTGAATAATATACCATTGGAAAATAGGTCGCTTCAAACATCTTTCGATCCTAAAGACGACACGTCTATTAAAATATTGGGTTTACGCTGGATTCCTGCTAGTGACTCATTTAGTTATCATACAACATCATTACCGTTAATTTACACTAAGCGTGCTATTTTGTCATACATTGCTAAACTATACGACCCAATAGGTGCGCTGGGGCCAATTATATTTTGGGCCAAATGTTTTATGCAATTATTATGGCAATCTAAAGTACAATGGGATGATCAATTACCACAACCGCTTTGTGAATTATGGAAAAAATACGCCGATGAACTTATTTTAGTTAATCAGATTAAAGTTCCTCGGTATTTGAATAACTTAAATTGTACTGCACAATTAATTGGATTTTCGGACGCTTCTGAAAAGGGATACGCCGCGGTTGTTTATTTACGTTTGTTACATATGGATGACACTATTTCTGTACATTTCATTTCTTCTAAATCTAAAGTAGCACCTATTAAAACTACAAATAATAAAACTTTAACTGTTCCGCGATTAGAATTGTGCGGAGCTCTGTTATTAGCTCAACTGTTGCATCGATTACACGACATTTTTAAAGATAATGTGTTTATCGATAATATTTATGCATGGACAGATTCACGTGTAGTGTTATCATGGTTGACATCAGAACATTCACAATTCAAAGTTTTCGTAACAAATCGAATCGCAAAAATTCTTGAATATATTCCTAAGTGTCAATGGCGTTACGTTGTTTCTGATCTTAATTCCGCTGATTGCATTTCAAGAGGTATGTTCCCTTCGCAAGCTATCGCTCACACGTTATATTGGCAAGGTCCGTCCTTTTTAAAATTACCGGAGAATGAGTGGCCGCATTATTGTTACGACCCGTTGTTACCGTCTCAATTACCGGATTATAAAATTACAGCGACAACTTGCCTAATGACTACACAGGATCTTGATTTAACATGGCTACCTAAATTTTCTAATTTAAATCGTCTTCAACGTGTTTTAGTGCGAATCTGCCGTTTATTTAAGTACGCGCGCCGTAAAAGGGAACCTTTCATACTGTCGTTAAACAGTCCTATATCATATAAGGAAAAAGAAGATGTTATGTCAATAATCATTCGTTTGACGCAACAAAAATATTTTAACGTGCTGTTTAAGACACTTCAATCTTCAACTGATAAAATATCACCGCGTTCATTAGCTCAACTGGCACCGTTCTTAGATGATAATAATATAATACGGGTAGGTGGACGTCTTCGTAATGCTACTATTCCGTACGCGTCTCGTCATCCAGTGTTATTACCTAAATCATGCCCTTTGAGCGTATTATTGATTCGTCATTTTCATTTAACTTATTTTCATGCCGGTCCTCAACTTCTATCATCAATACTCGCCAAAAAATATTGGATTTTATCAAGTCGTTCTGCTATAAGAAATA
This sequence comes from Daktulosphaira vitifoliae, assembly GCF_025091365.1. Classification (NCBI taxonomy): domain Eukaryota; kingdom Metazoa; phylum Arthropoda; class Insecta; order Hemiptera; family Phylloxeridae; genus Daktulosphaira; species Daktulosphaira vitifoliae. The sequence goes on from NW_026099573.1 coordinate 27,899,744, forward strand.
TTATTTTTGCGTGCGTCATTTGTGCTAGACATAGAGCTACAGCGCCGCAACCATTCATGGCTGATTTGCCACTCAATCGAGTCACTCCGTCAAGAGCATTTCTTGGGGTAGGTATAGATTTTGCCGGACCCATACTTATTAAAGAAAGCCGTCGAAGAAACGCTCGTGCCGAGAAAGGCTACTTATGTTTATTTGTGTGCACTTCCATTAAGGCCGTCCATATTGAGGTGGTATCTGATCTTTCGACGGAGGCATTTTTAGCATCTCTACAACGCTTCATTGCACGTCGAGGCATACCGTCTGATATCTATAGCGATTGTGCTTCAAATTTCAAAGGAGCGAATCACTATATCAACTCTATATTTTTTAACTCATCAGCGCAAGACCTATACTCAAACTCAATACCATGTAAATGGCATTTCAATCCGCCAGCAGCTCCACATATGGGGGGCTTATGGGAAGCAGCTGTGAAATCATGTAAATATCATCTAAAACGAGTTGTAGGTACTCAAATGTTTACATTTGAAGAAATGACTACATTGTCCAGTCGTATCGAGGCCGTCCTCAATAGTCGTCCGTTAATATCTCTGTCATCCAATCCCAACGATTTAACACCACTAACGCCCGCACATTTTATAATTGGCCAATCACTTTTAGACATACCCGAACCCGATATGACGTCAACCCCTCAAAATCATTTGACTCGGTGGCAACTAATACGCCAACTTTATCAGTCTTTTTGGAAACGTTGGTCGACAGAATACATTACAACGCTACAGCGACGCTCCAAATGGTACAAACAGCAACCTAATGTAAATATTGGTGACATAGTTGTGATAAATATGCCAAATCAGCCGCCAACTCATTGGAAACTTGGTGTAGTTGAAGCGGTACATCCCGGTCCAGACCAGATAGTTAGAATTGCTACTATTCGCACGGCGGAGACCACGATAAAACGACCAGTGGTCAAATTAGCGGTATTACCGACTGATCCCGATTTGCCTTCTTAAAATATTCGATTACATTTTATTTTTTATTTATTTATTTATTTATTTTCTTTTTAATAAAATTAATTTTGTTATTATCCGCATTCATTCCTCCTTATTCATCATTATTTCCTTTAATAATCAAGCTGTTTGATAGAATACTTTTCNTTAATAATCCTACAAGCTGTTTGATAGAATACTTTTATATAAATATTATGTATATTTATCTACCTTAACTTTTATTTTATTTTCATTGTATAATTATGATATACCAAAGGGTATTAAAAAAAATATATATCGTCAATCCTTTTGTTAATACATTGACATGTTTCTAGCATTAAAATAGTTAAATTTATTTATTGTATTTTTCATTATTGTTCACAATACGATCCACGGGTTATGGTGACCGAGAAGTTCATTGTAGTCAAAAGATCTTCATATGTTGAAAGACATATCTACGTCTTTCAATAGGGGAGGANACTTTTATTCTCACGGTAATAGATGTTGTTGCGTATACAGTTGTATGGTACCTTGTTTGTGACCGCCCCGTCAAGATGTGATTGACCGCTGATAAAATAATTAAAACGAGTTCCATGCGACTCTTTAAACGCGTCAATTATATATTTCGCTCGCTCGAGTGTCGTTGATATCAAATTGAACGGTATATTATCGTTTCTTTTTTTTTGTGTTCTTTTTGAACTATCGCAAAAGAGTGTATATACACTCATAATTTCGCACGCCGGTTCTTTACATATAAAGAGATACCCAAAACAATCTAACTTTTGGACAAGATTAATCGTCGTTTTTCCGGTCATTAGCAAGACATACAAATTTGCTGCAAACCAGGACGCTGTCATCTGTGGATATACAGGTCACCTTTATTGTATCGTTTTTAAATTACTATTAAATAATCTGTCAATGTATATATATATATTCCTATTTTAATTAAGTTTTACTAACATTAAGTTTAATGATATTTTATGTTTGTACAATATTCTTACATTGAAAGTATTAATATATGAATACTCTCAACACCTTTCACAATTTTCTATATTATATTTGTCTATTCCTGACATTCCTGTAGTGTTCTCCTTTTCAATTTAAGTTAAAGGAACACTCGAACNTCGATATGAAAAAGTATTCCAGCAAGAATAAAAATTATACTTTTATTCTCACGGTAATAGATGTATATACAAAATATGCATGGTGTGTTCCATTAAAAAACAAAACCAGTAAGGTAGTTGTCGCAGCTTTTGAATCAATAATAAACAACTCCAATAGATGTCCATTGTACATGACAACGGATAGGGGATCAGAATTTTTCAACAAAGAGCTGAGAACTTTTCTGAAATTGAAAGGTATTAAACATTTTCCTGCATATTCGGCGGTGAAAGCGTGCGTAATCGAACGTTTCAACCGTACGCTTAAAGAACGTATGTGGCGAAAATTTACAGCGTCGGGGTCTTTCCAGTGGTTATCATTATTACAAAAAGTAGTAAATGATTATAACGATAGTATTCATTCGGCGATTCGTCAAACACCGACACAAGCGTCGGAATATCCAGATAACGTACGGTTTTATCGTTTACCGAATTATTCGAACATTAAACGAAAATTATTTAATATTGGTGACGCGGTTCGTATTAGTAAAAATAAAGCCGCTTTCGTTAAAGGATACACACAGAATTGGTCAAATGAAATATTTTTCATACATGAAATAAAACATTCAATACCCGTTGTATACGTGTTGAAAGATGAAGACGGTGCGCTAATTAACGGAACGTTTTATCGAGAAGAATTGAAAAAAACGAAATTCCCTAGTACGTTTCTCGTTGAAAACATTTTAAGACGTAAAAATAATCACTATCTAGTTAAATGGTACGGATTGAAAAAAACTAGTTGGATACACAAAAACGATTTAGTATAATTTCGACGCTGATCCAAGATGGAAGAATCAATAGTTGTCGATTTTCAATGCATCGTAGATTATAGGTGTCAATTAATTGTTAAAGAATTGTCAGTTTATGCGTTTAATACTTTACATCATTACGTGTTTAAACCACCTGATAATTTTTACATGACAACCAAGTCAGCTAGAGTCAATTCGTGGTTATATCGTAAAAAACATAAATTACATCATATTGACGGCAATGTCGATTATTCAAAACTACAGACGATAATGGACGGTTTCGCCAATCGATGTTTACAATTTTACGTTAAAGGTTTACAAAAAAAGAAGTTTCTCGAAAGATTTACAAACAAACCGATAATCAATATGGAAGATTATGACTGTCCGAGAATTGATGTACTTTTACAAGATAATTCCGATGTATCAACGATTACATGTTCATTGCATAAACACCATGATGATTGTTGTACGAATAATCGTATTAAAGTATTATGTATGTGGTTAAAAAATAATTGTATATTATAAATATATTTAATTTNTATGTGGTTAAAAAATAATTGTATATTGTAAATATATTTTATTTTTTTTCAAAACATGTTTATAGTAAAAATTATCAGCTGTACAGTTTATTTCAATAAATATATTATTCTGTATTATTTGTGTATATTTATTGTATAGTGTACGTTTTTACTAGCGGTTAAAATATAAAATAATGACGTTAAACCTCTAAATTGTTAGAGAAGTAAAAACACACTCCCCCATCCGACATAAACGATCTTGTATAAAAGATCGAATTAAATAGAGGACATTATTTCACAGTATTTATGATTATAATGATAGAATGTATTCTCCTTGTTATAAGCGCTTAGTGTGATTTTTTCATGGCGTAAATTAAATTTCAATGAATATCATTGTTTTCACTCGTCTACTGCGTGTGTACATTATAATCCATATAATGTTGTACATATTGATAACATTGAGTACACAATCACATGAAATAATTATTTTAATAAAAAATTAAAATTTAGTGACATACGTAAGAGTAAAAATCTTCACCGAAAACGTAAAAAAGTAAGTATTACAACATACTTTTTCAACATCGAAAATACTCAGTTTTTTCAACACGGAGAAAAAATTATAATTTAAAGGAACAATCGAGTAACTATAGATTCAATGTATTTTATACTTATTAACTTTTATTTTTATTCGTAGGTAGAATAATATTATACAACTGTTGATCGTCTCAGAGCATACCTTGACAGTATTATAACATACTATAAATTTAATCATAAATATTAAGTATAATATACATAATTTTTTTTTAGTAATAATAAGCCTAATTTATTATGATAAATAATGTTATTGATTTTTTTAGAATCTATTATTCCGTGAAGATAATTAATTTTCAAATACACANTTAAAATTTATGAACAATTTTTGATAAAGATTTATGAAAGTTTATAGCAAAAAAAATTGAATATATTACCATAACTTTTAGCTCAATTAAAAATTAAAAATTGACATCTAGGCCAGTCAACAAAGGAAAAATTTCTTAAAAAATTCCCAACCAAATTTTGTTTTATTAATAGTTGAATTAAAATATGTATAATGACATACTAATAGTCTTCATTGATTGAAATTGAGCTTTTTTTTACAGCCTCGCAAAAGTTCAAAAATATGAGCTTTTTTAATTTTCTCAAAAAATATTTAACTTACAAAAAAAAGTTTCGTACAAAAGTTGTTTAAAAGACAATTATAAACAAAAAAATTATCTTATATTTTTTCATTTAAACAAACATTTTTCGAGTTACATTACATTTAATGTGAGTACTAAAATTTATATTCCATTTTTTTCATATTACGGTTGCTATTTATAGATCACAATTTCATACTGAATTTAAAAACTATAATTAGTTTTTATAATTAGTTAGTATTTATTCATATATTATATTTTAAAATCAAAGAACTACTAATCAGGATATAATTAAAGAAATAAGAGTTGATGTTCCTTTTGGAATAATCCGCCAATTTCTCTAAATGAAACACTATCTACAGATTTGCATCGAAGCGTTTCTTATGATAGTGATTTTAATCACTGTCAGATATCATCTATACTTATCTCATCTATGCCACGTCTATACTGTGCCACGACCCTACTGTGCTACCGTTTTTTTTTTTATTATTCTTCCTTTATGAATATATATATATTTTTAAATAATAGTTATAAAATTTAATCATTAATTATAAAAAAATGTTATTATATTATTCATGGCCTCTTTTATATTTCTCCCTATACTTTTCTTTCATTTTTATTAATATTTGTTTTTTTTTTGTTTTTATCAAAACCTAGTAGCTCCGTCAACAAGGACTATCTTGCTTGGCGCGGCTACTAGGTCACTGTCCCCCTGGGCAGTGGGTAATTAGTAGGCCCTCTGTTTGGCTGAAACCTTACAAGGGATTATTAAAAAATAGTATTTCCCATAAAAAACTTATATTGATCAATACACTTTTCAATAAGTTATAGTTTTATAAAGTTAAAAATGTAAAATATAAAATCGAGAATTTTCACACAAAAACAGCATACGGTAGCCTTTTCCAACGTGATGACAAAATAAAGTCCGAATTAATTTTTTTCATAATAAAGTACATTACATTAGCTTTAATTTAATATATATGTAAAAGTGTCAGTATTTCTTGAACACTTTCAAAAGTTAAGTTGAAAAAGTTGTAATTTTGAATATCTTCCTGTGGGCAGGTAAAGTGTCGAATTTATAAAAAAAATATATCAAATGGTAGGTAAAGACATTATGCATCTATCAAAAAGAAATATTATTGATTTGTTCGTTTTTGAAAAAGTAATGGCAATTTTAAGAAAAAAAAATTGAAGAAATTTCGAAAATTACCGTTTTTTAAAATTTATATTTTTTTTTGGAGGTTTCCCCCATTTACGGAGAACGAGGGAAATTTTTTCAATTTTTGAGGGTAATGTCTTTAACTAAATACGATTTGTGATCTATTCACGTATCATTGAAAGAAATCGGTTCAGTGAAAGCTTAGAAAAAAAGACACTAAAAAAAAAAAAACGGTAGCACAGTGGGGTCGAGGCACAGTGTGGACGATGCATAGATGGGACAAGTATAGATGATATCTGACAGTGATTAAAATCACTATCATAAGAAACGCTTCGATGCAAATCTGTAGATAGTGTTTCCTTTAGAGAAATTGGTGAAATATTTTAAAAGCAACATGAACTCTTATTTCTTTAATTATATCCTGATTAGTAGTTCTTTGATTTTAAAATATAATATATGAATAAATACTAATTATAGTTTTTAAATTTAGTATGAAATTGTGAGGCCAGCTATGATGTATGGTTAATAGTGTTGGGCGGTTGATAAGAAAGTAGAGCAGAGAATAAGTGTAGCAGAGATGAGAATGCTTAGTTGGATGAGTGGAGTGACTAGAGAAGATAGGATAAGGAACGAGCATATAAGAGGAAGTATAGGTGTTGCGTCAATCGTGGATAAGATGACAGAAAATAGACTTAGATTGTTTAGTCATGGTATGAGGAAAGAAGAATCGAAAGCTGTAAGAACAGTTATAGAAATGAATGTTGAAGGAAGAAGAGATAGAGGAAGACCAAAAAAGAGATGGAGGGATGCTATTGAATGCGATTTGAGGACAGCTGATGTGAGCGTAGAAGATGTGGGAGATCGTGTCAAGTGGAATCTTAGGATAAGGGTGCCCGACCCCAAGTAGTTGGGATTAAGGCAAAGAAAAAGAAAAATATTACCAGATATTCCGGTGGCAATTGACATAATATGATTGTTATTTCGGAATGTACAATTTAGCGTTTAGTTGGGTTTAAATAATATAGCGTCAAATCAATTACCTACTCTATCGGTTGTATCTCAATATACACTACACTTTAATGATACAATAAATAAATAAACTCACACATACACACATATGCATTTATAACATTGTGTCTAATGTAAGTATAACATGATAAAAAGTAACCGTAAAATGAAAAAAATGGAATATAAATTTTATTACTCATATTAAATGTAATGTAACTCGAAAAATATTTGTTTAAATGAAAAAATATAAGATTATATTTTTATTTATAATTGTCTTTTAAACAACTTTTGTGCGAAACTTTTTTTTGTAAGTTAAATATTTTTTTTTGAGAAAATTAAGAAAGCTCATATTTTTGAACTTTTGCGAGGATTTAAAAAAAAAGCTCAATTCCAATCTTGAGGACTATTAGTATGTCATTATACATATTTTAATTCAACTTTTAAAAAAACAAAATTTTTTCCGCAATTTTTCCTTTGTTGACTGGCCTAGATGTCAATTTTAAACTTGTAATTGAGCTAAAAGTTATGGTAATATATTCAATTTATTTTACTATAAACTTTCATAAATCTTTATCAAAAATTTTTCATCAACTTTAAAGAACCAAAAAAATAGGTTAAAATTGAAAATTTGGACTGATTATTTTTAACATATTAAAAATCAAATCAGTAATAATTTGAAAACAAATTTTTTTTTCTTTTAATTATTATTTTATATATATAATTAGTAATAATATAAAAAATTAGAAGTGATAGAAATAGTCTACTTGCAGATTTGAAAACAACGCGAAAAGTTGATTTAGAAAAGTATATTTTTGCTTCTGATGAAAGTTCCTTGTAGTCCAGTGCATTTTTTTATAGTAACAAACAGTTTTTATTGAAAATTATTGTATCAAGCCCTTTAAATTTTTATACACGTAAAAGTAAAGCAAAATATAACTTCTTTATTATTTTTATAATTTCTCCGTTTAAATTACAATATTAAATATCAATTTCATACTAAATTTAATAATTATAATTAGTATATATTCAAATATTATATTTTAAAATCAAAGAACTACTAATCATGATATAATTAAAGAAATAAGAGTTGATGTTGCTTTTGGAATAATCCACCAATTGCCTAATTAAAACAAAAAAAAAAAAAGTTTGTTGGGAATTTTTTCTGCTATTCTCCAAAATTACTCCTTCGTTGACTAGAATGAATCATTAAATAGAAAATTTTATGAGAATTAAAACAATGTTATTTTTAAGATTAATATGCAGTCAGAAAGTTTTATAATTACTATTTATTGTAAATTTATCAGAAAAACTCATTATTTTTTGCATTTTTATCGTAATAGAACACTTAAATAGAAATCATAGTAATCATTTCTAAGTAATTTTTGATATTTAAAAAGATTCTACAATTGAAATATCCAGAACTGAATTAATTTTAATGATTTACTTTAATTAAAAAAAAAAAAGTTATTATTTGGAATCTCTATTGTGGGCAAGTAAAGGGTTAGATTTATAAAAAAAAACCAAATGATAGATAAAGACATGCATCTAAATAAAAAAAAATCTACTGATTTAGTCATTTTTGATAAAGTTATAACAGTTAACAAAGTTATAAGTTTTATACATTGTACTACAATGAACTTTAATCAGAAACAAAAATATACTATTCTAAATCAACTTTTCGCGATATTTTCAAATTTGCAATTACACTTTTTCTATCACTTCTAAGTTTTAATATTATTAAAAAATAGTATTTACATATAAAAAAAACCAAGCACAGGGGGGTCGGGGCACAGTGATGACGTGGCAAGTATAATGATATCTGACAGTGATTAAAATCACTATAAAAAAAAAACGCTTCGATGCAAATCTTTAGATAGTGTTTAATTTTAAAAAAATTGGTGTTTTATTCCAAAAGCTACTTGATCTGCTGGTTCCTTATTAATATCTCGATTAAGATAAAGTATGTCGAATGAAAAAGGGTTTATTAAAAAATATTATTTCTCATAAAAAAATTGTGTNTTAAAAAATATTATTTGTCTAAATAAAATTGTATGGATCCATAAACTTTTCAATAAGTTATAGAATTATAAAGTTAAATATAATATAAATAATAAAATCGAGAATTTTCACACGAAAATAGCATTCAGTAGCCATTTTCGCCGTGAAGACAAGTCCAGAGGTCAAATTTTTTTTTTCAAATTAAAGTACATTACATTAGCTTTAATTTAAGATATATATAAAAGTGTCACCCCTTCCGGAACATTTTCAAAAGTTAAGTTGAAAAAGTCAATTTGTTGTGAAAAAGTTGTCATTTTAAATCTCCCCCTGTGGGCAGGTTAAGTGTCAGATTTACAAAAAAATATACCAAATGATTAGTAAAGACATCAAGCATCTATATAAAAAAAAATTATATTGATATGTTCATTTTTGAAAAAGTTAGAGCATTATTAAGTTAAAAATATAAAAAAAAATTATTTTACAAAAATCGTAATTTTTTATTAACTTTGATGTCAACTTTCACCACGAAGACAAGTCCAGAGGTCAAATTTTTTTTTTTCAAATTAAAGTATATTACATAAGCTTTAATTTAAGATATATATAAAAGTGTCAGACTTAGTATTTTTTGTTCATTATTGTTATAAGCTTATTTTAAAAATTATTTTTAACTTTTTAGTTCGATGTGCTTTAAAAGCGTGTTTTTTTAGTTTTTTCAAACTATATTTATTTTTTACTTTTTAGTTTCATGTTATGATAGTAGTTACTATCAATATCATGGTTGTAACGGGTAACGGGAAATCAGGGTTCGATTCCGGGGAGGGAGTCTGAGAAACGGCTACCACATCCAAAGAAAGCAGCAGGCGCGTAAATTACTCACTCCCGGAACGTGGAGGTAGTGACGAAAAATGACGATACGGAAATCATCCCTCGTAATCGGAATGAATACTTTATATCTCTTAATTAGAATAAAGCGTGTTAATAAATAAATTTTAATAGTAATTAGAATATATATATATATATAAATAATGCGACTTAACTACGTAAAAGTATCATGCACTAAGTATAGCTGTGTTTTATGGCCGGGCGGGTCGGACTAACGTTATACCCGAGGTATAAACGGCGGTAGGAATATATATATATATACGTAAGGCGCATTAGACGCGGGCGTTATTGGTCAGTCAAAATAAAAATTTGTTTACATATATATAATATTGATGACAAGCACGCGTGTACGGGTACGATAACTAAAAATAAATTTTTATAGGAATAGTGTACCGTCGTATTGTGAGCGAGGCGTGGGGAGGGGTGAATGCGTATAACAGTCTAGTCTAGACAACGGAATATGCGATAACGCGTGGCGTTTGGAGAGTTACAAACTTACAAACAAACAACAAACAAACAACAACAACAAACATACACGTGAAACTAATAAAAGCGTGTTAAAAAAAAAAGATCAGTATTATTGTGATAAAAGCGTCGGGCGCTCAATATACGAAAAATATGACACAAAGCACCCACGCTTTTATCACAATAATACTAGTATTTTTTGTTCATAATTATTTTAAAAATTATTTTTAACTTTTTAGTTCGATGTACTTTAAAAGCGTGTTTTTTTAGTTTTTTAAACTATATTTATTTTTTACTTTTTAGTTTCATGTTATGATAGTAGTTACTATCAATATCATGGTTGTAACGGGTAACGGGAAATCAGGGTTCGATTCCCGGGTAGGGAGTCTGAGAAACGGCTACCACATCCAAAGAAAGCAGCAGGCGCGTAAATTACTCACTCCTGTAACGTGGAGGTAGTGACGAAAAATGACGATAAGGAAATCATCCCTCGTAATCGGAATGAATACTTTATACCTTTTAATTAGAATAAATCGTGTTAATATATTAATTTTAATAGTAATTAGAATATATATACAAATAATGCGACTTAAGTACGTAAACGTATCATGCACTAGGGATAGCTGTGTTTTGTGGGCGGGCGGGTCGGACTTACATTATACCTGAGGTATAAACGGCGGTAGGAATATATAAATATATATACGTAAGGCACATTAGACGCGGGAGTTATTGGTCAGTCAAAATATAAATTTGTTTATACAGAGTGATTTTTATATCATAACCCACTCAATTACTTACAGAATAATAATAATTAAAATTTTTTTTTTTATTACTATCTTTAGTTAACCATTATTCTTGAATTATTAACTATGTAATACTTTTTAAGTGCATCCCTTATGCCTGGTAAGGGTGTCAACTTTGTTTTTTTGATATATATAAATATATATACGTAAGGCACATTAGACGCGGGCGTTATTGGTCAGTCAAAATAAAAATTTGTTTATATATATATATAAAATTTTTATAGGAATAGTGTGTCGTCGTGTGGTGAGCGGGGCGTGGGGAGAAGTGATGCGTTATGACAGTCTAGTCTCAAGGCCATAGACGACGGGATACGTGGTAATGCGTGGCGTTTGGAGAGTTACATACATACATACAAACATACATACAGGTGAAACTAATATAAGCGAGTTAAAAACACATACTAGCCTGCTATTTAGTAATACGAAATCAGCATAAATCATTAATGTTTTACTTAATAATATAGTAAATGAATATACTAAATTTTTGTTTTTATTTTAACAGATATAAACTTACCAGATATATCGTTTTCTTTTCCTTTGGTAAAATGTCAATAAAAATATACGTAATTATTAATATTATAAATATAGTTTAAAAGCGTGTTTTTTTAGTTTTTTAAACTAAATTTATTTTTTACTTTTTAGTTTTCTATGACATCGCTATTTCAGTTACGGAGTGTTTATTGTCAATTATGACAATTATATCTATTGATATAATTTATGTATTGGCAGTTAGTGTATTTATAAATTCACAAATGTGTCTTACTACTATTGATAATAAAGTCTATATACTTGCTTATATCGTCATAAAAAAATTTTACAGGAATAATGGTGCCGTCGTGTTTTAAACGTGGCGTAGGGTGGGGTGGGGTGAATGCGTTCGACCATTTAGTCTCAAGGCCGTAGACACGTGCGCGTGGAAAGTTACAAACAACAAACACACAACATTCATTTGAAACTACTATAAGCCTGTTAATAATAAAATAGCCATTGTTAACCGGTTCATAATTGAATTACAAGCATTTTAATACTAGAGTAGATATAGAACGCTAGTGGATTATAAGTACAACCAATATGAACTACTATTTTTTTTTATTGTCTGTTATATAGACAACTAATAAGTACAGTAAAATGATGAATTGTGATATGTTATAAGAATTGTATGTTAATTTAATAAAAATATGTAGTTTCTCTATTATAATTAACAAATCTATTTATAAAAAAAGCCTACATAAAAAAGGAAAAAATAATCGGAAGTTAAGTGAATTTACTAGAAGTTAAAAATTTACTTACCAAAACAAGATAATTCTAAATCATTAAATAACAAAAAAACAAATTAAATAATTGTCATGTCGAAAAATTTCAACTACTACGATAAAATGTTTTTTCGATATTTAAATAATTAAATGGTAATATAATTTCATTATTTATTTAAAATAATATTAATTTGACAAAAAAAAGATATTACTTAAAATATTTATTTTAAATGTTATACCTTCAGATAGTACAAAAAAAGATAGTAAAATTGTTATAGATAACAATTTTGAATTCTGAAAAATAATTTAAAACGTTTAATGATTTTTTTTAAATTATAAAATTGAATTTTATATTGAATTTTTATACCATGTTTGAATAAAAAGTGCACAACTAACAGAATAAAATTTACACAATACATCAAGATCTAAAGTTATTAATGAAATAGTATTATCAACATATTAACACAACATCATCTATTAAATGAATGCTACATTTTGCTAAATCCATCTTTATTTACATAGCTGTATAATGATTCAATTATTTGTAGTAATACATTTTAATACATGTAATAACTAATACACACACTCAATAAATTTATATCACCAAAACAGTGTGTCCCTTGGATGAGATATAAAAAATAATAATTCCCTTTTACACAAAATTCAACTACATTGTTACGAATTATATAAAACCACCACGAAAAAAAATTCTGTCACATTGACCAATCAATTCCAACCAAAAATATTTTAAGAATGTTACTAGAGTTCGCTAATCTACTTTTGTGTACTATGAAAGGCAATTTTTTTCAAAGAAAACCAGTATGCTCTTGATTATGACTTTATATCAAATCTACGTCTACATAAATTATATTTTTAGTCACTGGCACTTGGAAGTATTTTCTATACATCTTATATTCGGTCGAACACTTTTTTGTGATACAAATATTTTAACGCATAAAACACAATGGTATTTGCTTTATTTATTTATATATTATATACCCTACACATTTTAATATAAACGTTTAAAATTTTAAATATAAACAATTTAAAATATACACGTTTATTAAACATTTAAAAATTAAGCGTTTAAAATTTAAACGTTGTCGTAATATGCTCATTGCTTTGCATTACGCATCTTATAATTATTAATGAAAAATGTATAATCTGTATTTTAAATAACTTGTAAACAAACAAATAATTTATCTGTCATAACAAATACGATGTTCAACACAATTTCTTATTATTTATATATATATGTCAATTTATCAATTGTTAAATATGTTATCTGAATATAATAATCCTGTAATGTATAATTAATACAATAAACTAAAAAGATTACTAAAAGCGCTGACAACAATATCCCTGGATTGGGGGTAATATCATTTTACTATAAAAAGTACTGAAATCCTTTCAGTCGGAGAGAGTCAGGGAAAGATTTCAGAGAGACGAAAAAGGAAGAAGTGACAGCGACCAAGAGAGTTCGTTTTCTCAGAATTAAAATAAGAATAAAAAGAAATAATTATCAGTCACAGCCCTGTGTTGTTGTCGCATGACTTTTATGCGTTTTATTTATATATGAAAAGAACTTGTTTTAATTATTAATCTTTTGACGAAGTGCGAATTAAATACTTTTAAACATATATAAACATATCGAGATAATTATCAAATCATTTTACAAGCAATTTACAAGAATAAAAGAATTAAGTAATTTTATGTTATCCCAATTATTTGGAGTAAATAAGTTTGAGTAAAGGATGACAAAGCAATAAATCATTTATTAAATTAATATTTTAAAGTGTCAATTTTGACTGGTTGGTTAAAGAAATTATACATAATCACGTTATATGGTATTCGTGAATTGGCTCTGCCGTTTCGTTGCCTTAAAGATGTTTTAAAAAACCTAGCGTGATTTCTACTGTATAAATTAGGCTCTGGTATTCGTGGACTGGCTCTGCCGTCTCGTTGCCGAGGTATTCGTGAACTGGCTTCGNCGAGGTATTCGTGAACTGACTTCGCCGTTTCGTTGCCTCTTAGTTAGGACATTAGAAACTAACCAGACAAAAGTTTATTCTACCTCTATAAGAGGAACTTAATATATATTTTTATATCTACTTGTCTTTACTGTTCTAAACCCTCGAACCATACGACCCCGATAGAACCACATCATCAGGTTCTCATTAAACCCATCATTCATCTTTTTGCATGGGCATAACAGCGATAGCATTTATACAACTAATTCAAGCGGAAGAAATTAAAAGCTCGACGATTACATTTACAAAGTTATGTCAAATATGATTGGTCAGAAGTAATTGAACAATAGTATTGAACCGAAATAAGAAGTAACAAAATAAAACAACAAGCCCTGCAAAACTTTCTACCATCCAACTAGCCTTATTCCAAGCAAATCACCCCTGAAAATAAAGCAAGATTAAAAACAATCTATACAACCTGATCATTGATCAAAATATCAAGGACTATAAAAGAAAAGCAGAAAAAACAATATCGTTCCACACCCAAATCATACACCAAATGTATAAGAGTTAGCGGATCAAAAAAAAAAAATGTTAATTAAATTAGTTAAGTTAAATTATTTTGTTTATTCTCATAAAATATTGTTTTATTTGTTCATTACCTCGGAGACGTGGCACCAAAAAGACATGGGTGGATGAGATGGTGTCACGTTACCATTATTTTGAGAATTATTTTAATAAAATGCAAACAGCACAACCGCTACCTGAGACTGATGAATTAACAAATAATATTTATTGCCAAATTGGCAATAGTTCTAATTATTATAAAAACCCAATAGACCTGACCATCGTGGTCAGTCGACTCCAGTGCCTTGTGTCATTTATCAGTCTCATTACTCGGTTGTCGCTGTCCGGCTTATTGCTTAAGTAAAGTCTTTGTTCATTCTTTTTTAAACCTATCTACTCTCTTCCACAACATTTCAGAGTACTTGTGTCTTGCATTTCGTCTGCACCTCGAACTTTGTTATACTCCTTATCTAGTACGCCAAGTATTTGTGTCTTGCACTTCGTCTGCACCTCATACCTAGGTGTTACCCTTATTCCCTTCCTATAACAACAGCCTTTCGACACCCACAGATAACCCGGAGTGTCAGCCGAGCACAAAACCGTATCACATACCAGACGAAGATTTCGTTATAGAAAAAAATACAAAAATAGTGATATCTGCATATTGTATTCACATGGATCCAAAGTACTATCCTGATCCAACGAAGTTTGATCCATAACGATTTTCTTCTGAAGAAAAATCTAAACGTCTTAGTAATACTTTTCTACCTTTTGGAGACGGCCCTCGTATATGTTTAGGCACATTATTTCTCTAAATTGATTTAAAAATTTTATTTAAAATTTGATAATTTAATGTTTAATAAATGACCTCTTCATTATACAATTATCCCTGTTAAATTTTTCAGGTAACATATTTGCCATAATGGTTTTGGAAGTAGCTATTTCGCAGGTTTTGATGAGATACGAGATACTTTCATGTGAAAAAACGCCAATATCAATGAAATTGGAGACGCGTTCATTTATTAAGAGATCAAAAAATGGACGTGGTTAAAATTTCAACCTATAGAATGATAATGAAACACAATTTAATTTTTTTAATTTTTTATCAAATATGAAGCATTTTAGTATATTATTTTTAGCCCTTTAAAAAAAAAAAAATTTGATGAGTCGATTACAACTTTAGAGTACTTCATAAGTTACAAGTATTTAAATACTGTAGTATCAAATAATACATATATTCAATAAAAACATATCACCAAATTAGTTTTCCCCCGTGGATAAGATGAATAAAAAAAATAATACGCTTACACAAAATTCAATCATCGTCCTACGCATTCCATAAAACGCTCACGTAAAAGATTCTATCACATTGATTAATCAAATCCAACAAAAAAATATCTTAAGAATTTCACCAGAGATCGCTATTCCACTTTTGTGTCTATAAAAAAGCCATTTTTTCAACGTAGCCATTCTCTCTGCTCTTCCTAGTCAATGTTTACACACATGGAATCTGCGTCGGTATGGTATAAAAAATTGAAAATAAAATAATTTGATATGATGATTATGCTCTCAGTACTTCAATAAATTTTTTTTGTAAAAAAAGGCTAAAATTGCTTAGGTAATTAGTTGATTTTGCATATGGAAAGTGTCCACTAGCATGGAAATATGGAATCATTTTTTCAACACATTGAAGATTAAATTTCCAATTTCCCATTACTTCAGCCATTATATACTCTTTCATTAAAGATATCATATCAAAATATTGCAACCAAAGTATAGAAGTAGCGCCATTCTCTTTAAATACATCTATTTGGGTTTTAAATTGTTTGCTTAATTGTATATTATTGATAATAATACATTTTCATTACATATATGGTCAATTATAATTGGATTATAATTGAAATTTAAAAATAAGTCGTTTAATTGTTATTTTTCTTCATTACTGATTGTAAACGAGTTTAAAATAATATTTGATAATGTCAAATGGACCAACGTATTTCCTCTTATAGCTCTGTAGTGAAAATGGTTTATTTTGTGTTATTTTCGCCATAATTGCAGTCCATTCTGGGATGGAAGAATTGTTGATAAACTTTTCTGATAACCACAGTAAATGAGGAAAAGATAATTCAATCTGTTTATCTACACCAAAATTATTTAAGTTGTGAAATGTAATATTTTTAATCCCATCTTTGTCAGCCGGTTCAAATATTTTTATATTTATTTTTCGCAAATTTTCTATATCTTGTGATCTATAATTTCTATATATTGGCTCAATTGTTGAATTACCAGACACAAATCCAATCTGGTTTTTAGATATTGATGTTTCATTTCTTATTCTCTTATCTATTACCTTTTCCAAATTTTCATACTATGACTCATTAGCTTTATGCCTCTATAATTTTAATACTCCTGTATGTCACCTTTACTTTTACATATTATCACCACGTTTGGATTCTTTGCACAAGCGTTTATACTCCATCCAGTCTTCTCTCCTTTTGCTCTTTTGCCATACTTTGAATTTTTTTCACTTTTATTCTCAATGAAATTCTCAACTCATTCTTTCAAAAAAACACTTTTTTCTTACCTTCTATGATGTTTTGAACGTGCTCATCCCACCACCAGGTTTCCTTGTTTCCTGGCATTCTATTCGTACACTCACCAACAATCTCCTTTGTAGTATTCTTTACACAACTAGCAAATCTATTCCATACATCATTTATGTCTCACTCAACATTCCACACCGTCCTCTCTTTTACCGATTTACAAACTCTTTTTCATTTTCCCCTTTCGATTTCCACCACCGCATCATCGATTTTTCGGCCGTGTTTCTTCTATTTTTGTTTATTCTCTTTCCGGTACACCACAACTCCATTACCATCAGTCTATTTTATGTAATTACACTTTCGCCTAGTATAACTTTACAATTTTTTACTCGCTTTATGCTCTCTCTCTTCCACATAAAATAATCGATCTGTGATCTATTCCTCCCACTCTTATAAGTTATATAATGTTCTTCCCTCTTTCTAAAATAAGTATTAACCACAGCAAGATCATACGATACTGCAAAATCCAGGATTTTTTCTCCAGTCTCATTCAACCAATTAATGTTCCAACATTCCAAGTACCTATTCTTACTTTGTATCTATCTTTCTCTTTTATACACTACTCCAACCTAGAGTTAAGTGGTGATGTCCCTACACCGTTGACACTACAAGCGTTGGGTATACCTGTACGTATGACTGGTGAAACAGCTATCGCACAAGTTGTTCGGTTGGTATGAAACACTTTATTCCTTAGGCCTTCTCCATTTTTAACTACTTTATTCTCTCTCATCTGTTGTTCCCGCGTACATCCGAGATAAGAGAATTCGCCTAAGTTTTGTTCAGGACACTTCATACTATTTGACAAAAATTTTTACGCCGGCTGTCGACCTGACGTAATCTCATTAGTCGCCTCTTACGATGGTCAGAGGCGCCGTGGAAGTATTCTTATGCCCTATCCACAGGTAAATATAGTAATTAAAAACTATTCAGTCATTAAGTTTTAGGTTAATTTCGATTGTTAACAAAACGTTCTATGAATTTGTAAAAAGTTTTTTTTATTGTTTAAAGTCACAATTTGTGATAAATGTAATAATATAAATATACTTAAATGATTTAAGTTGATTGTTATGCAATAGTTTTGAATATTTGTTGTTAAAGCATATTATTCTATAGGCAACACAGTTTTTTTTAATTACATTATTTTATATTTTATGTAAAATAAAAAACCATAAAATATTTTTTTTTTGTAATCAATATTTCATCAACTTGATGTACATTTTTTAAAATTTATTTTAAGCCGTACGGCACCTATCTTCTTAAAAACTAGGCGGTTACAATTTGTAAACGGTGTAATCTGTTTATCATGATTCACTTTATTACAATTACTTCGTTTTAAGATAACTATATGAATAGAAATATTCTTATGGGCTTTTTTAGATATACATATTTATAGATTTATCATCTATTAAGAAATTTTTAGATCCATTCCCAATGCCTTCAAACGTTTAATTTTTTTGCTTTTAAATGTAAATATACATATTTAAATTGATTAATTAACCAACTAAGTAATGACTGGTTGGTTTGCAATTTTAAAATCAGTATTTCAGTAGTTTTGAATAAAACACAGTAGCACAGTAAGGTCGAGGCACAGTGTAGACAAGGCATAGATGGGTCCAGTATAGATGATATTTGACAGTAATTAAAATCACTATCATAAGAAACGCTTCGATGCAAATCTGTAGATAGTGTTTCATTTAGAGAAATTGGTGGATTATTTCAAGAGCAACATCAAGTCTTTATCTTTGATTTTATCCTAATTAGTAGTTCTTTGATTTTAAAATATAATATATGAATAAATACTAATTATAATTATTAAATTTGACATGGCACTGCCTTTTGCTCTAGACTGGCGCTCACCCGCGTATCTCTCGATATCAGCTGTCCAGCTATTAATATGACAATCGGTTGTCATCGGTTGTCTCCCCGCCCTTGACACTGAGATAAGGCCGCCGCCGAATATGGATTATCGATATTGCGTTCTGTTCCGTTTTCGACGTTCACCTGAACTGGTATATTTTTCTGTTAGTCTTCTTTTTTTTTTGGCGTAGATAGTGATAGCGAACGCGACAACTATATATATATATTTATAAGTAATTGTGCGTCCCTTTGGATACATACGTATATAGGTGTTATAGATAATTGTACGCCTTTTTGGATTACATACTAAGTAATTGTGCGCCTTTTTGGATTATGTATTAAGTAATTGTGCGCCCTTTTTGGATTACGTACTAAGTACTTGTGCGCCTTTTTGGATTACGTATTAAATTTAGTATGAAAATAAAAAAGTAAAAAAAATGTTAATAAGTTTAATTTCTTATGTCCTATGAACTTTATTCTATGTCAATTAAATTATATAATATTCATGAAAGTCAGTGTATTCTCCTAAAAAGATATTTTAAT
This sequence comes from Daktulosphaira vitifoliae, assembly GCF_025091365.1. Lineage (NCBI taxonomy): Eukaryota > Metazoa > Arthropoda > Insecta > Hemiptera > Phylloxeridae > Daktulosphaira > Daktulosphaira vitifoliae. Next base: position 27,919,440 of record NW_026099573.1, read on the forward strand.
ATATAATAAAAAACGGTAGCACAGTGGGGTCGAGGCACTGTGTGGACGAGACATAGATGGGACAATTATAGATGATATCTGACAGTGATTAAAATCACTATCATAAGAAACGCTTCGATGCAAATCTGTAGATTTGTGATTTTAACACAAGAAAATTTAAGAAAAAAAAAGACAAAATTTACCGATTTTTACATTTGTAATTTTTTTGGATATTTCCCCCATTTGCGGGGAACGAGGAAATATTTTTCAATTTTTAAGGGTAATGTTTTCAACTAGATACGATTTAATACGCTTAATTGACTAAAACTTTTTAAAAACTTTGTTTTGATTGGTTCATTTAGTTAAAGTAAATCATTAAAATTAATTAAGTTCTCAATATTTCAATTGTAGAATCTTTTCAAACAACAAAAGTTACGACGAAATTATTACTATTATTTCTATTTCAGTTATCTGCTACGATAAATATGCAAAAAAATCGAATTTGTCTTATAAATGTACTGTAAATAGTAATTATAAAATTTCCTGATTGCATATTAATCTTAAAAATTGCATTTTTTTCTATTTAATAATGTCAATTTTAAACTTGCAAGTTGAGCTAAAAGTTATGGTAATTAATTTTTTTTTTATTAAAACTTTCACTTTAAAGGACAAAAAAAAGTAGGTTCAAAATGATTACTTTTAACATATTAAAAATCAAAATCAATAATAATTTGAAACACAATTAATTTTAAAAATTATATAATATATAATTAAAAGAATTACTAATCTGGGTATAATTAAGGAAATAGAAGTTGATGTTGCTTTTGTAATTATCCATCAATTTCTCTAAATGAAACACTATCTACAGATTTGCATCGAAGCGTTTCTTATGATAGTGATTTTAATCACTGTCAAATATCATCTATACTGGACCCATTTATGCAACGTCCCCACTATGCCGCGACCCCATTGTGCTGGGTTTTTTTTATGTCAGTTTTGTACATTATATACATTATGTATTTTGGTGAATGTTCAAAAGTTATGTGTGTAGCCGGTAAAGTTCCACATAGCTCGAATTGGCAATACCCCTCCAATGTAATAACAACATTCGTGTCTGGCACTACTGGCACCTTGCGGGCACTACGTCGGTGTACGCGATTGAAGTCGTACCGCATCTTTTGGGTCTGATGACTCGTGGCCAGTGAGCTGGCATGTTTTTAATTTTATTCTATTGTTTTTTGGTTGGTATTGGCCTGTTTAGGTGACAACCAACACTTTATATTACCCGTTACGTGCTATTACGCGAGTGCTCAACTGATTTTGTTTGGTTATTTTTACTATTATTATTCTAATGTTAATATATTGATATATTGAATATTTATTAGTTTGTAAATATATGTATAATAAAATTAATGTTTGGAATTGATATTATACGATTGTCAAGTAAAACCCCCCGATCCGTCATTTATGTTAAGATAATTAACTTATCGTTAAAAGTATAAAGTCGTGAAATAATTTACCCTGGGAATTGTAAAGTTTCATTTCAATATATTTTAGCTTCGATGCGTAGCGGAGAAGGTATTAATTTTACTATTTTTTTTTTTTTATGTCTGTTGCCACTTTTTCTCAGCTCTCACTGGACCGATTTCTTTGAAAAATACGTCAAAAGATCACAAATCGTATCTAGTTGAAGACATTACCCTTAAAAATTGAAAAAATTTCCCTCGTTCCCCGTAAATGGGGGAAATATCCAAAAAAATTACAAATTTAAAAATCGCTAATTTTCGAAATTTTTTCACTTTTTTTTCTTAAAACTTCCATAACTTTTTGAAAAATCAACAAATCAACATAATTTTTTTTTATACTAAAACCTTAGATATTTACCTTTCATTTGATATCATTTTTTTGAAAATCTATCACTTAACCTGCTCATTAGAGGGGATTTAAAATAGCAACTTTTTTACAAAAATTAATTTTTTCAACTTAATTTTTGAAAATGTTCCGGAAATACTGCGTCCTTTAAAAATATATTAAATTAAAGCTTATTTTATGTACTATAAAATGAAAAAAAAAAATTTGTCCTGACACTTTTTTTTCTACATTTAAACGGCTGCCGTAGTTAAAAAAACACTATTTTTGTGTTAAAATTTTCGATTTTCGATTTTTAATTTTCAACTTAAAAATGCTATAACTTTTTGAAAAATGTATATATCAGCACAATTTTTGTTTTCTAAATACATTATAAGTACATCTTTCATTTGACATACTTTTTATTAAAATTGGACAATTTCCCCTTATATAGGACGCGTTCAAATGTTGAAATATTGTAAAAAATATAGAACTTTTTCAACTTAACTTTTGAAAGTGTTCCGGAAATACTGCGTCCTTTAAACATATATAAAATTAAAGCTTATTATATGTACTATAAAATAAAAAAAAAAAATTTGTCCCGACGATCTATCTTCTATGTGCAAATGGCTGTCGAAAATTAAAAAAAAATGTAATGTTTGCGATAAATATTACCTTTTATCGGAATGTTTTTTGTGCTTAAAACTGTCATAACTTTTTCAAAAATTAACAAATAAAAATAATATTTTCTTGTATTGAAACCTTAGATATTTCCCTTTCATTTGATATAATTTTTTTTGAAAATCTAACACTTATTCTGTTCACTGGGGGGATTTAAAATAGTAACTTTTTTACAAAAATGAACTTTTTCAACTTAATTTTTGAAAATGTTCCGGAAATACTGCGTCCTTCAAACATATATAAAATTAAAGCTTATTTTATGTACTACAAAATGAAAAAAAAAAATTTGTCCCGACGACCTATCTTTTATACGCAAATGGCTGCCGTATTCAAAAATATGCTATTTTTGTATTCAAATTATGGGTTTTGTATTTTATTTTAATAGAAGTTGATGTTAATTTTGCAATTATCCATCAATTTTTTAAAATTAAACACTATCTACAGATTTGCATCGAAGCGTTTCTTATGATAGTGATTTTAATCACTGTCAGATTAAATCTATCTGGACCCAACTATGCAATGTCTCCACTATGCCGCGACCCCACTGTGCTACCGTTTTATAGTGAAAACGTGTTGACTCTAATAAAAAATTATTTAGTAATTGATATATCAAAAATATGTTTAACTACAAAAAAAAAATATTATATAAAGTTATTTTACCAGTGAATGAGCAGTTATGAGTTTTTCATCTTTTACAGTTCATCATTATTTAATTTTGATGATATACTCATTAAGCTAAAAATTTTTTCTCTTGAAATTTCTCTATAGTAATGATGTGAAAATATTTAAAATTAACTAACACAAATATTTTAATTTACAACTTTATATTAAAAATTTAAATTTACATTTGAATGAAAAGCTAACATTATACAAAAAACTAAGATATTGAGGTAATGCTAAGTTTAAAAATTTTTTAATGTTATAATAACTACTAAAATCAACTTATTAAAGTCAAATGAATATAACTTATATCTAACTTCAAGTGCGTCTACTAACACACACAGGGCCGGATTTACCCCAAAAGCGCCCCTAGGCTAATAAGGAACAAACACCCACTTCTTTGAACACAGATTGAATAAGAGCTGAGCTGATCGCCCCCTCCCAATTTACTTAAAAATTTGTATTTTCTAATGTATAATGTATAGTAACTTTAAAAGTTTTTAAAAGTTAACGTAAAAAAATTATGCATTGAAATTTTGTAGTTTAAATTATGATGATAAAAAAATCAATCATGCATAAATTATAATTAATGAATAATAATAAAAATTAATTATTATATTTTTATTCTGTTAATAAACGGTTAATTTAGTAAATACAATTGTCAACTTATTAATTGTAATATAGGTTTGTAATGTTTGGTTTAACTATGAATTTCTTAATCTATTATTACAAAAATATAATATAGTCTATTATTTGTAAACCTAGAAATAGAACACTTATGTAATGTTTAGATTAATTGTAATTCCCCAAATTATTGTTACTAGACCAAGAAGTAATTATTTATAAACATTTTTGAAAATTATGGCAATATGATTCTATTATTTGTAAACCTAGAAGTAGAACACTTTTGTAATGTTTGGATTAATTGTAATTCCCCGAATTATTGTTACTAGATCAGGAAGTAAATATTTATAAACCTTTTTGAAAATGATTACTATATGAATTTTATAAAAAGACAAACAAAATATTTTAGTATATACGATGAAACGGAATGAATTAAAAGAGAAGAAAGAAAAGACCTCGGGAGTACTGAAGGTAATCTATTTCCGTGTGGTACGTTAGTGACATTAAGTTTTTATTTTGTGTATTATTTATTTATCCGGTTTTAAGTGTATCAATATTTTATATGTTTTATTTTGATTGATTATATCTTTATTAACTACATTTTGCGTAATTTTTGAACTACTAAAACTATAAGTTAGAACAAAAAGATTGTTCCATAATTTAAATACAAAAAAGTGATATATTTAAATACAACATAATGTAAACAACAAAAATGTGCACCGTTATAAAAAATAAAAAACATTAGTTAATGAAACAATACGTTTAGCGTTTTCTTGATATAATTGCTCGACATAATTTGTACGACCGCCGTCGAAGAGTATTATTTTAGATAATGTATACCGTCGTGCCGTAGCTACCCTGCCCAATCACATTATATATATTGTAGAATATATTCTTGCTAGTTTTATAATTTTACAACAGTGAGCAACTAATTTAACAAAATAACTACATTAATTCTAATAGATGGAAAATCAAATTCGTAGAAAGGAATTATATCTAAAAAAAATCGTGAGTTTTTCTAGCCGCAGCGCCCCTTCAAGTTGTGGCCCCCTAGGTTATAGCCTAGTTAGCCTAGTCCAAAAGTAAAATAAATTTAAGTTTCACCTTGAGTAGATTTAATATAGAGTTGTACTAGATATATAGTTATACGCGAGTTAATATAACTTATATCTAACTTCAAGTGCGTCTACCAACACACACAGATACATACCACTAATAGTGACATCAACTACATAATTTAACACAGCAGAATATTTGTCTTATTAGGATAATTAGAGGTAGGTGAAAACATTTATTTATATAACAAATTTATAATAAACCCTTCACCGAAGGATTTTTTTAGTAATAAACAATTAGAGTGACGTAAGTTGTTGAAAGCAAATTAAGTAGAATAATTGTGTAGAGAAGTACGATATTTGTGATTCACATAAATTCGTATATTCATTTTTGTGCTTATAGTACTGATTTTTTAGATTTAGATCCTTTGTTATGGAAAGGCAGCAATCAATATAGAAAAGGAAAAAAAATTTGTAAATGATTTGACAGAGAGTAGTGTGAAGTTCATCAAAGAATATAATAATATTTTAACAAAAGATGAAGCACAAAAACAATACCTACTACAGATTGTTACAGAATATCGGCGTTGTTTTCCTAATTGCAATAAAAGCATATTATGTCAAGATTTCTAAAATCGGGAAAATTTTTGAATATCTAGTTTATTTTTTCATAGGTTTTTTTATTTGTAAAGTAGTTCTTAGTATTTTATTAATACGCAAGTCTGAATTTTTTTTCTATAATTTTAAAAATTATTCAATGTATCTTATGAATAATAAATGGTAGAAAAAAATGTTAAATTAAAAATATATAGAATATTTAAAATTAACGGTCACCCTAGTATTCATTTTGGTTTTGTTATTGCCAAAACGACAGTAAGACGACAGATAGCATTTTTAGTTGTGATGTGACAAATTAAAATTTATGATGTTTAATAAAAACTATACAAGGCTTAACTCAAAATCAAACCAAACTACTTTTAATTCGAAGCTCATTTTATTAAGTTTTAAGTTTGGAAAAAAATCGAAAAATTATATCAGAATATCGGTTTGAAATCTGTTAAAGTTAAAAATCGAATCGAATATTCTTAGCCCAATTACAACCATTTTGTAGTTACTTTTTGTCACAGTGTTTAAGTTTTATTGTATTTAAAATATTGGTACGGTTCTAAAGTATTTTTGTTATAAATATTTATAAGTATTGCATAAATAAACCATTTCCAGTTGCATGCATTAAATGTTACTTTAATCTATTATTGTTGTAATAAAAGTTGCGTCAATGTTAAGTAAAATATTTATAATACAATTTATTTTTAGCATATAATGTAAGTAATATTGATACAAAACAATCACAATATATTTTTTATTTTAATATACTATCTTGATATCAATAATTACATACCTTAATACACTGTACGTACCGGTCATTACCTTTTTTAATAAAATGAACTCTTTGGGATAGGACTTCTTGAAAAAATATGCTTTTAATATACATTTTTTAACAAAGCTATTATTATTTGCAAAAAGTTTAATAATGAAATTAAAAGTTTATTTTACATATTATTTGACTAATTTTTGACTTCTAAAAATGTTGAAAAATTTTATTTTTTATTTATATTATTCATTTGTCTTTCTAGGATTTTCGAATTTATTTTGAGAGATCGTTTGATATAAATAACCTAAAAAAAAAGAGTACAATTAATAATATAGTAAAGATTAAACATATTTAAAACTATGTTGATTGAAATGTGAAAGTGATTAAAATGTTCGTCATATAAACGCTCAATGCAAACAGAGGATGAAACTATTTTAGGAAGCACCTTCAAGTACCCTAAAAAAAATCGGTTATTTAAAAGTTTATTCGTTCTGTATATTTTATTTAAATTTATTTTTTTACAATTTTTTTTTTTCTTGAATTACATTATTATCTATATGTGCTCCAAGTGCAAAATTAAATTTAGAGCTGTTTGGCGGGCAAGTATTGGTGAGTTGGCAATACTTCCGCCCTATCCGCCATTCAATATCTCAGTATATCTTCTGCCATTGAAAAATTTGTATAAGGTTAATTAGGTTAGGTGTTATTACGGTGTTTTTCGTTGGGTTGGGTTAATTTTTCGTCTCAATTATGTTCATGGTAATTTTTTGCTGAATTTTGATTTTGTCTTCCAGTTCACAGTTTCTTGATTTAGCGTTTTTTCAGTCGTATTATGGAAGAATCAATAAATTAATAAAAATCGACGTTGTATTTTATTTATTAAATTTCAGTTGATTTTTTCATCATTTTAGGTTCTATATTTCATATTTTGGATCAACATATGGAAGTGCTGTATTGAACTAAAATCTTATCGTTGTTTGTGGTTGAAATTTTCTTGCTTAGTAGAATAGTTGATTTTTGAGCTTTTCATTGCTTTAGTCTTTGTAGTTAGATCCTTAAAGTATAAGTCCTATCTATTGTAGTCGTACAGACTCTGTTGTATTGCATCTTATTTAGTACTTATTTTTATAAGTAAACGATACTCCAGATTTGGGTTGGGTAAGAATATTATCATATTCTTCTTCATTCACGTTTTTGTTCAACGCTATATTTGTCATTTATGTGGTTGACGCACCGAACAATATTCATACTATTTATTAATGCTATATTTTATTACATCGTTTAAATTTAAATTACTAACCATAGGTTAATTCATAATTATTATTATTATTGCATGGGCTAATAGCAATAAAAGATAAGAATTTTTTTTTTTTTTGTGTTTACAGCCTTTTAGACCCCCATTCAATACAATTTTGCGCTAATATATTCCAATCCGGATAGAAGTCTGCTACATCGTTCCTTTCTTTTTCCCTTTTGATTGCCTTGTAAAATCAGCTTTAGGTTTCCTCCACAAGTGACCTGCCCATTCCAATATTTTTCTTTTTATCTTATTTATTATATCTGGCCTGTTGTACAGGTCACTTAGTTCATCATTGTGTCTTTTACCTCATTCCCCTGTTTGTGGATCAATACAGGGTTCATATATTCTTCTTAATATTTTCCTTTCGAAATCTTTGAGTTTAGACTTATCACTTTTTCTTATAGTCCAACATTGCGCCTCATATAGTACTATAGATCTTATCAGCTTGATGTACAGCTGGATTTTTCGTTTTTTTGTGAGTGTTCTTGACTTAAATAAGTTTTCCAAGTCGTAATAACATTTGTTGCCCATTTGAATCCTTTTTAGTATCTCATATTCCATATTGGTTTATTGGATGATCATTGTACTTCCAGTATGTAGGGCTGTGGGTGCACTACATTCCCAATGTCATATTCCTACTAGAATCATCCGCCAGGAACTCTCTACCAGTAGGAAGCTCGGGGCCCCGGATTCGCCTAACCTAAAAAACTAATAAGACGAAACCTAACTCGGCGAATAGTTATCCAAGTAGTCATTGAGTATACTTAATAAAACAGACTGTATTATTCAGTGATTTTAAACTATTTTAATTTTTTTAAGATATTTTTAATAATAAAATAAATTAAGATTTTTTTTTTTAAATTTTGGAAAATAATGTGTTCAACTTCTATGGTGTAATTAGACTATTATGACTTATAGTTGAATAAAACCGGTTCGGTAGATGCTTATATAATGTGACAGATGCAAAAAAATAATTTCATAGTAAAATTGATAACATCTTATGTTCGCATTGAAGCTAAAATAAATTTCAATGAAAAATATATTTGTAACACATTTTCATTGAAATTTTTAATAAATATAACTGTATATCTATAAAACCTGTTTTGTTACATCCTTTGCAAAGTCTGCTATTTATATTCCATTCATAACATTTAGAACAGAATTTCTTTTGACAAGATAATCTTTCATATATATCTTCTTGTTCGGGTATTTTATTTCCACAAGCAAAACATACTAAAAGGATAAAATATAGTGTAATTATTATAAATTCACAATTTTATATAAATACATTTAAAATTGACACGACTTACATCGTGTTGAGGGTAGTAGAGACTCGTGGGCCGTTTATAAATAAGTAACTACAGATTATTGAAAAAAAAACAACCCGAAAAGACGAACGCAGTTAATAATATACTTCGCATAATATTGTGGCACTTTTACTAGTGTTGGCGACTCGGTGTCCGGCATTATCCTCGGCCGTCTAAAAGTTAGCAGCGTTGAAGTCGAGTGCGGATCGGTTCGTCGAGTCCGGTCATGCGCCACGTCCGAAGCCGGTGGTGTACATCCTCGACGTTGTCACTTTGACGACGGGAAGAAGACTTAACGGATCTTTTGCGGCGGGTGGTCGTCGGCCATGTGGCACTTGCTGGACTTTGCACCGCGGCGTATGGCACGCGGTGTTGGTCAGTCAAATACTCTTAAAATAGGGCGACGGCTGATAAAGGTGTCATAAGGTCGCGGGACATCGTGTATGACGAAGCGACGAGGGGCCGTGTCAAAATTTAAAAACAATTTTATAATAAAAACTATATAAACTTAAAAATTGAATTATTGAAAAATTTTATACTTACGATAAAAACCTATACAAAATATTGTTAATATTAATATAATAATAAATGAATAATATATTATTAGTATCTTGTATAATCTTCTATTAGTACGTTTCACTTAATCGATGATTTAAACATAGATTTAATTTATTTAATGTCATAAACAAAAACTACAAAAAGTAGCTTTTTTTATACTAAGAGGAAATTTTAATATAACAAAACATACCATCTATATGATTATGGCAAACGGGACATTTTCCTTTCTTATTTACTTTTATCCATCCATCAAGACATTTTTTACAAAACTTACTGGAGCAACAATTAACTGTAGTAGTAGTTTTTAATGGAAAATGACAAATGGGGCATTCTAAAAACACAAAGATTGATAAAATAATATATAGGTTATAAATACTAAATTTTAGAGATCAGTTTAATATTGTAATTTATACATTCGTATGTTATAAAATAACATAAATTGTAATAAGGTTAAAAATGTTTAAGTATTATAACAATTTAATTCATTAAAATTAAAATGGACTACAAATATAATATAAGACAATAATAACGATGCAACGCTGTTTACATTACAATGTACAGTGACGTAAGAAAAAATAACACATACCAGCCTACTATTTAATAATACTAAATAAGCATGAATCATAAATGTTTTACTTAACAATAAAGTAAATGATTTTACAAAATTTTTATTTTTATTTAAACATATAAGAACTTACCAGGTTTATCTTTTCTTTTTCCTTTGGTAAAATGTCAATAAAAATATACATAATTATTAATATTATAAAATAGCCATTATTAACCGGTACTTAATTGAGTTACAAGCATTTTAATACTCAAGTAGGTATAGAACGCTATTGGATTATAAGTACAACCAATATGAACTACTATTTTTTTTTATTGTCTGTTATATAGACAACTATTAAGTACAGTAAAATGATGAATTGTAATATGTTATAAGAATTGTATGTTAATTTAATAAAAATATGTAGTTTCTCTATTATAAATAACAATTGCATTTATAAAAAAGGCCTACATAAAAATGGAAAAAACAATGGGGAGTTAAGTGAATTTACTAGAAGTTAAAAATTTACTTACCAAAACAAGATAATTCTAAATCATTCAATAAACAATAAACAAATTAAATAATTGTCATGTCGAAAAAGTTCAACTACTACGATAAAATATTTTTTCGATATTTAAAAAATCAAATGGTAATATAATTTCATTATTTATTTAAAATAATATTAATTTGACAAAAAAAAGATATTACTTAAAATATTTATTTTAAATGTTATACCTTCAGATAGTACAAAAAAAGATAGTAAAATTGTTATAGATAAAAATTTTGAATTCTAAAAAATAATTTAAACGTATAATGATTTTTTTTAAATTACAAAATTGAATTTTATATTGAATTTTCATACCATGTTTGAATAAAAAATGCACAACTAACAGAATAAAATTTATACAATACAACAAGATCTAAAGTTATTGATGAAATAGTATTATCAATATATTAACGCAACATCATCTATTAAATGAATGCTACATTTTGCTAAATCCATCTTTATTTACATAGCTGTATAATGATTCAATTATTTGTAGGAACACATTTTAATACATGTAATAACTAATACACACACTCAATAAATTTATATTACCAAAACAGTGTGTCCCGAGGATGAGATATAAAAAAAACCCAGCATAGGGGGGTCGTGGCATAGATGGATCAAGTATAATGATATCTGACAGTGATTAAAATCACTATCATAAAAAACGCATCGATGCAAATAATTAGATAGTGTTTAATTTTAAAAAATTTGATACATGTAATAACTAATACACACACTCAATATATTTATATCACCAAAACAGTGTGTCCCGTGGATGAGATTTTTGTGTACTATAAAATGCAATTTTTTCAAAGAAAACCAGTATGCTCTTGATTACAACTTTATTACTAATTTACGCCGTTATAAATTATATTTTTAGTCACTGGCACTTAGAAGTATTTCCTATAAATCTTATTTTCGGTCGAACACTTTTTGGTGATACAAAAATTTGAACGCATGAAACACAATGGTATTTGCTTTATTTATTTATATATTATATACCCTACACATTTTAAAAACACATGGTTGGATTGTATTTTGTCTAAACTTTTTGAAGGGCCATAATCTGGATGAACAGAATAAAAGCATAATAATATTATAATCAAAGTTATAATTAATTATAAGCATTTTTTTGTAGTAATACAAAAAAAATATAAGCAATAACGGTGTATGGGGAATTTTATTTGACCAAGGTTGGATGTTAGGGATTTGGTCAATTCAGGAGCAACGAGGTTCTATCGGGGTTGTAGAGTCCGAGGGTTTAGAACAATAAAGACAAGTAGATATAAAAAGAATTTATTAAAGTTTCTCTATAGAGATATTACAAATGATCTAACTGGTAAGTACCTGAAATAATACACTGAGGCAACGAAGAGGCGGTGGCCATCTCACGAATACCCAGTCGAAGTGTTTATATATACAGTAGAAATCACATTAGGTTTTAAACTCTTTTAGGCAACGAAGAGGCGGTGGCCATCTCACGAATACCATGTAATGTGATTATGTATAAGGTACGAACTAGTCAACAACAATTAATAAAGTTTGAATATAAATATGTGATCTATTGCTTTATCATTCTTTACTCAGATTATTAATTCTAAATAATTGGGTTAATATAAATTTACTTACTTTTTTATTTGGCTTGTACAAAGATCGTCAAAGTTTGCGTAAATATTTATACTATCTCTTTTAAATAAATAAAGTGTTAACGCAAAANTCAATTTAACATATATAATAGCTATTGTACAAATGTGTATATGTTATGACAGATAAATTAATTATTTGTTTGTATACTAGTAATATAAAATACAGATTATACATTTTTCATTGATAAATGTAAGATGCGTAATGCAAAGCATTAGGCATATTACGACATTTTTATGTTAATGTTTAGCGATAAATAATGTTTAAAAATTAAACATAATTTAAAAGTTTAAAAATTAAATATTATAATTTAAACATTTAAAAATTAAACGTTTAAACGTTTAAACTTTAAATACACATTGAGATATATAAACGTTTAAAATTTAAAATATAAACAATTTTCAATATACACGTTTATTCAACATTTAAAAATTACGTGTTTAAAGTTTAACATTTAACAAATAAATATTTAAAAATTAAATTTTTATTAAACATTTAAAATATTAAAGTTTAAATTTAAACATTTAAAAATTAACATTAACATAAAACGTTAATTAAACATGTAATGATATAGAATTTGACTAGTTCTTTTTAGTTGAATCTTATCAGTTAATGGTGTGTGCATCAAGTATTAAGTAAGTCCCCAATTATAAAATTAACTTATATACCAGTCAACCGATCCAATGGTCAGTACCCGCTTTGTTGTTACAGTTAACCGCACACAGTGCATCCCTACATTTATAATATTAACCAGTTCAAAGTTGACACCAACACCACCCGGCGTCATGATTACCGGCTGCTATAAGATACCATGACAACTCGCTTCTTCACAACTATATTACCGAGTTCCATGAAGTGCCTTATTAGCTTCGATGCGAAGCTGAGAAGGTATTAATTTTACCATGATGTGTTTATTTTTTTTTTTTTTTGTATCTGTCACTACTTTTTCTCAGCTCTCGCTGGACCGATTTCTTTTAACAATACGTCAAAAGATCGCAAATTGTATCTAGTTGAAGACATTTACTTAAAAATTTAAAAATTTTCCCAGGTTCCCTGCAAATGGGGGAAATATCCAAAAAAAAATACAAATTTAAAATTATGTCATATAGTATAAAATGAAAAAAAAAAATTTGTCCCGACGCCTTATCTTCTATGTGCAAATGGCTGTCAAAATTAAAAAAAAAATGTTATGTTTGCGATAAAAATCCCCTTCCATCGGGATGTTTTTTGTACTTAAAACTGCAATAACTTTTTCAAATATTAATAAATCAAAATAATATTTTTTTATATTGAAATCTTAGGTAATTTCCTTCTATTTGATAACATTTTTTTTGAAAATCTAACACTTATTCTGCTTACAGGGGGGATTTAAAATTTAAACTTTTTTACAAAAACTAACTTTTTCATCTGAATTTTTGAAAATGTTCCGGAAATACTGCATCCTTTAAACATATGTCAAATTAAAGCTTATGTCATGTCCTATAAAATTAAAAAAAAAAAATTTATCCCGACGACCTATCTTCTATGCACAAATGGCTACTGTATTCAAAAATATGCTATTTTTGTATTAAAATTTGGGTTTTGTATTTTATTTTATTTTAAAATATCTTATTATAATTTAATTAACATAGAATAAAATTCATTAGACATAAGAAATTAAACTTATTAACATTTTTTTTATTTTTTTAAAGTCCAAAAAGTAATTTTTAAATTTGAGTTAGCTTAAATAGACAATTTTATTAAGTGACGAAAGCAACGAACAGTTGCCGAATCGGTAACATTTGTGTTTTTCACACGTAGGGTACGAGGTTCAAATCCGACTGTAGCAATAAATATTTTGCATATTTTTTTGAGTTAGAATAAAATTTTCAAATCATTTGATATTTATCTCATTTAGATTCAATAACTTCAATAAATATTAAAGATCCCATCACTTTAGTCTCCCCTCGTGAGAAGAAATATCTTATTTATGTTAATATTATTTTACTACACCCAAAGAAAAACCTCAATTAATTTTGTTAGAGAAATTTTATCAAGGGTTTATGATAATGTTTTATTAATACGAATGAAATAATTATTCTTATGAATAATTATTGTTCAAGACAAGAAAAAAATCATTATATTCATAAATATATCATTTTCAATAGTAATGATATATTTATCAAATTGAACAATGAATTTATTATATAGATCGAGGTTTTTCTTTGGGTGTATGTGGTTCTTTTTGTGGCTACGATTTATTTTTCCAACCCTCACTAGACATACTTTTTTCAACGATACGTCAAATTATTACAATTTGTATTTAGTTAAAGTTATTACTCTTAAAAATCGAAAAAATATTCCTTATTCAAATAAAAAGTAGCTTAACCAGCTTTTTCCATACAAACAATTAAAATCATTAATTTTTAATATTCATAAAGTATTTATTATCGAATTAGTTTTAATATGATAAAAGTATTCAACTACAAAAGTAAATAATTTTACTCTATAATTTATTAATTTTTTAACTCTATTTGTGTGTGCTACTACCGGTCTATAATATTCCAAATTTTTTTGTAACATGTTGCTATATAAATCATAAATTTAAAAAAAAAAAGATTTTTAGTTTCACCTGAATTTAACAATGAATTTTTACAATTATAATCAAATTTTATAATACGCTCAATCGAGTAAATCTTTTTAACAACTTATTTTTATTTTTTTTTATAGATATATAATCATTAAAATTAATTAAATTCTGAATATATCCATTGTAGAATCTTTTTAAACGCCAAAAGTTAATTAGAAATAGACTTTATTTTATCTTCATGGTGAAAACAGACATCAAAGTTTATAAAAAAAATACGATTTTTGTAAAAAAATTCATTTTTATATTTTTAACTTTATAATGCTATAACTTTTTGAAAGATCTATGGATCAATATAATTTTTTTTTTATAGATGCATGATGTCTTTATCTATCATTTGGTATATATTTTTTTTATATCTGACCATTTACCTGCCTACAGGGGGGATTTAAAATGACCACTTTTTCACAAAAAATTTATTTTTTCAACTTAAATTTTGAAAGTGTTCTGGAAAGTCTGACACTTTTATATATATATTAAATTAAAGCTAATGTAATTTACTTTATTATGCGAAAAAAAAATTTCGGACTTTATTTTATCTTCACGGTGAAAATGGCTACCAAATCAAATTATTGTGTGAAAATTCTCGATTTTATTTTTTACATTTTTAACTTTATAATGCTATGACATATTGAAAAGTGTATGGATCAACATTATTTTTTTATGAGAAATAATATTTTTTAATAATCCCTTTTTCATTCTACATACTTTATCTTAATTAGGATATTAATAATGAACTAGCAGATAATGTAGCTTTTAGAATAGTCCACCAATTTTTTAAAATTAAACAGTATCTAAAGATTTGCATCGAAGCGTTTTTTTTTGATAGTGATTTTAATCACTGTCAGATATCATTATACTTGATCCATCTATACCACGTCACCACTGTGCCGCGACCCCCCTGTGCTGGGATTTTTTATTAAAATAAACGTCGATAAGTCCACGATGGCGTGAGGCGCGGACTATGGCCGGTGGTGGGCCGGCACTCCTCAAGAAATCAAGTACAATATGAAACCCCTTTTTCAACCCTCTGTCGTAATATGCCTAATGCTTTGCATTACGCATCTTACATTTATCAATGAAAAATGTATAATCTGTATTTTATATTACTAGTATACAAACAAATAATTAATTTATCTGTCATAACATATACACATTTGTACAATAGCTATTATATATGTTAAATTGATTATTGTACACTATACATCTTATCTTAAAATAACTATCCTGTTATGTTCAATTTAATACAATAAATTGAGAATCACTAAATGCGCTGACGACAACAACCCATGAAGGGGTAATTAAAAATAATATAAAAAGGCTTAGTTCTGCTTGCACATTAGTGAATGAGCGAGCGTGCCAGCGAGCGGCTCGAATTCTCTCTTCTTTTGAAGGCCTGAATTCAATAAAGAATTCAGGATTCTTCTATTTGATTTATTTTGAACAAACTAGCCGCGACCCCGTGTTGTCGTCGGTATATTTTATAGCGATTTCAAATACAATTATTTTTGCGTCAATACGTTATTTATTTATTAATAAGGAAAAGTATAAATCTGAACGTGAGATATATAAAAGAAGTAAGTAAATTTATATTAACCCAATTATTTAGAATTAATAATCTGAGTAAAGAATGGTAAAGCAATAGATTTTTTAAACATCATTTAATTTAATTATTAATAACTAGTTAGTGCTTGGTCATATACTTCGACTGGGTGTCTGAGAGGAGGCCTCCGCCACTCCATGAACGCCTCAGTATTTCCACTAAAGCACATACCAGTTAACATCACGCTTCGACTGGGTGTCAGATAGGAGGCCAAGACCCCGGCCACTACAAGAATACCTCAGCGTTTTAATACCTCTATGAGAGGAACTTAATTTGTATCTTTTTATATCTACTTGTCTTTACTTTTCTAAACCCTCGGACTCTACTACCCCGATAGAACCTCGTTGCTCCTGAATTGACCAAATCCCTAACATCCAACCTTGGTCAAATAAAATCCCCATACACCGTTATATTTTAGCATATGTATTTTTGTATTACTACACCTCTTAATAATTTTGTGTATATAGCACCTGCTTTATGTTCTTCTCCCTTCCCTTTCTTCTTTTTAATGAATACACTTATATATAAATTTTAAATAATTAAACAAAAATATTATTTTATTATACATGGCCTATGTTTTTCATTTTTATTATTAATGTTTGTTTTTTTTTAAATCAAAACCTAGTAGCTCTGTCAACAAGTACTATCTTGCTTGGCTCGGCTACTAGATCACTGTCCAGTGCTACCCTGAACAGTAGGTAAATAGTAGGCCCTCAGTTTCAGCCAAGACCTTACAAACGTTTAGAAATTAAACATTTTAAATATAAACGTTAATTAAACATTTAAGAAATGAACAATTAAAAATTTATTATTTAAAAATTAAACGTTAATTAAACGTTTAGAAATTAAACATTTAAAAATTAAACAATTAAAAAATAAATATTTAAAATATAAAAGTTTAAAAATGAAACATTTAATAATTAAACATTTAAAAATAAACCCTTCATAAACATTTAATAAGTATTTATAATTTAAACATTTAAAATTAAACCTTTAATAAACATTAAAATTTAATAGTTTAAAATATTTAAAATATAAATTTTAAATGTTAAATAAATTTTTTAATTTTTAAATGTTAAATTTTAAATGTTTATTAAAAGATTAATTTGTAAATGTTTCATTTTTAAACGTTTAAAGTTTTTCTTCTTCCTCGTTTTAATCCCAACTATTTGGGGTCGGCCACTCTTATCCCAAACTTCCAATTGACACAATCTCCCACATCATCTACGCTCACATCAGCTGTCCTCATATCGCATTCAATAACATCTCTCCGTCTCTTTTTTGGTCTTCATCTACCTCTTCTTCCTTCAACATTCATTTCTATAACTATTCTTACAGCTTCCGATTCTTTTCTCCTCATAACATGACCAAACCATCTATTTTCTCTCATCTTATCCACGATTGACGCTACACCTATACTCCCTTTTATATGCTTGTTCCTTATCCTATCATATCTAGTCACGCTTTTCTCCATTTCAACCACCCGCACTTAATTCTGTGTCTTTTATCCTCGTCTATACCACCACTCTTTTGTATAACTGACCCTAAATACTTAAAACTCTCTACCTCTCCAATCACGTCCTCGCCTATTGTCACTGACCTCCTCATTTCATCTACCTCGTGTTCTCCTTTGTCAAATTCGTACTCTATATACTCTATCCTACTTCTACCTATTCTTAAACCATTTCTTCAAGAGCTGTTCTCCACACCTCTAGCCTTTTATTGATTTCCTCCCTGCTTTCTCCTATTAACACTATATCATCAGCAAACAACATGCACTATGGCACCTCTCCTTGTATTTCTATAGTAATTTCATCCATCACTATAGAAAATAAGTAAGGGCTGAAAGCAGAACCTTGTTGCACTCCTACTCTTACCCGAAAACCTTTTGATACTTTTCCTACGCATTTACCCTGGTACAAGTGCCATCATATTTATCTTCTATTATATTAATAGTACCGTTTCGGGATTTCTTTTCTCATTAATGCCCACTTTAAAACATCTCTCGGTAGTCTGTCATACGCTTTCTTCAAATTAATAAGTTGCCTCACACAAAATACTGGCTCCATTGTTGACTTACCAGGCATAAATCCAAACTAGTTTTTAGATACCGATGTCTCATTTCTTATTCTCTTATCTATTACCTTTTCCCAAATTTTCATACTATGACTCATAAGCTTTATGCTTCTATAATTTCCACACTCCTTTATATTTTCTTTACCTTTAAATATCGGCACCACTATACTATTCCTCCATATTCTATACTATTCTTATATTATAATACTATTCTTTCTCCAGCCTAATTCTTCCCGCAATAACCATACCCTCTATGTACTCTTTCATATTCTCTCCTCTCATTACTTATATGTCTATACATATACCCAACCCACCTATCACCACATTCTCATTGCCAGGTACCACTTGCATCATCTCATCCATCTCTCTCCAAAACTTTTCCTTATCTATTTCATCACATCCCACTTGTGGTGCATAGGCACTTATTAGATTTAACACTTTTTCTACGAATTTTACGTCCATAATTCTGTCACTTTTCCTAGCTACTTCTACTACTTTACTTTTCATCTTCTTATCCATTATTATCCCTACACCATTCTTTGTACTAGACTTACCTGAGTATATTATTTTATAACCCTCACCTATTACCCCTGATTTCTTTCCTTTCCACTTAGTTTCCTGCACACAAAAAATGTTAACTTTTCTCCTCTTCAATACTTCTACTAATTCTCTACTTCTACCAGTTAATGTTCCAACATTCCAAGTACTTATTTTTACTTTATATCTATAAAAATCGCCTCTAACGATTGGCAGAGGGGCCGTGGAATTATTCTGATCCCCTATCCACAGGGAAATAACGTTTAAATTTAAAATGTTTAATTAATTTTTAAATATTAAAGGTTTATTTTTAAATGATTAATAATGTTCAAATTTAAAATTAAAATTTTTTTAATTTTTAATGAATGTTTCAATTTAAATTGTTTAAAAGTTTAATTTTTAATCGTTTAAATCTTCCATGTTCATTAAGGGTTTAATAAATATTTAATTTTTAAACGTTTAAAATTATGTATTTAAAATTTAAACTTTTTTTAAAATGATACGATCATATTTGCATGTGCCCATATCTCTGTCTCCCATAACATCATTGTACCGTTTAATAGACATAAATATATAATTAACACAGTGACATACATCAATACTAGCAGGAGGGCCGACTGCACACATAAACACTTTTGCAATTCACGGCCTATGTGCCATAATAGGATATCCCTATCGACAGTTGATCATTTACCATCTTCGCGATCACTACTTTGTCTGATAATTAACTTAACTTGCTACCCCGTATATTATAGTGTGTGTGTGTGTCGCCGTCAGCTCCCTGTTGGATTATATCATCTTTAGGTGTCCAGCAGGTTGTATTATCTATTTAATATTTCAATTGCTTAATAAATATTTATTTATATCGTTGTTAACCTAAAGTGTTATATATATATATATTGTAGTGCGACCCTTGGTAGTTCCTCTAAGGGAATATAAATTAAATAGGAAACTTCTGTACCTAAGGTAGATATAGCCTAGCCAGCTATCCCCCGTTGGTCCCTTAGAATACTGTCGACGGGCATTTAGGCTCAACCCCTAAATAGCGACGTAACAAAAACATGTAATAATTAAACCTTTAATAAACTTCATATAAATTTATAAAATAAATGTTTCATAAAGGTACGCGTCCATAAGTACGCATTGTACGTAACGGACAAATCGTATGAAACGGATTTTAGAATTATTAATATAGTAAGTTATACATATGCGTTCCATGTCCGGCAACGGATGAATCGTACGTATCGGTCGGTCGGTAATGCCGACGAAATTTATCGAAAGGCCAACTTTTCCGAATGGTGCGGATGACGTCATACGAATGTTACTAAAAAAAGTCGACCGTCGCATCGGCAATCCGATTGCTACGGATACAGTGGACGCACTACCACAAATTGATCTGTTTCATACAGGTCGGGTTGGGTTGGGTTTGGGTTAACCCAACCCAACCTGTACGATTCTGGGCCGCCCTGAAGCATACCTCGCGGTAGTTCCAGGGCGGTCCACAATATGCCGGATGGTTTGGAAAAAAAAAACCTGTACGATTCGTCCGATACGTACGATGCGTACTTATGGACGCGTACCTTAAAAGTTTATATTTAAATGTTTGATTTAAACGTTTAAAATTTGTTAAATGTTTAAAATTTAAATACTTATTATATGTTTAATAAATGTTTAATTTTTTAAATATTTAATAAACTTATATGTTTTAATCGTTTAAATTTTAAATGTTTATTTGTAAACGTTTAAAATTACATATTTAAAATTTAAACGTTTATTAAACATTTAAAAATTAAACCTTTAATGAACATTTATTAAACGTTTAAAAAGTTGGTATTGTGAACTACTATGTTACAATCCTCTTATTTAAAATTTAATTTTCAGGAGAATAAATGTTTAATGATAATTATTTTAAAAATTGCAAGTAAATAAAAATCATTACAGTAGCCACGTAGTATAATATACAGGGGGTGGACAAAATAATATGAACACCATGCAATATAGTTACATATTGTTGCAAGTTGGCTACACTGTATAATTTTTGGATAACATGGCGTAAAATTAGTATATTATTACAATATAGTAGTTATTTATAACATATTAATGTATAACACAGGTTATACTACGAACGTTAAAATAAATTTAAAATAAAATGCGTGACCTCTCGGACTTCCAAAGAGGGCAAATAGTGGGTGCTCGATTAGCGGGAGCGTCTGTAACGGAGACATCTAAACTGTTGAACGTGTCAAGAGGGACAGTATCCACAGTAATGACAGCATACACGAAATACGGAAAAACATCATCGGCGAAAAGTAATAGTGGGCGAAATCCAAAGTTGACTGACAGACACCGACGAACATTAAAACGGATTGTGACAAGACAACATAAAACTACCGCGGCTAAAGTTACAGCAGAACTTAACGCTCATTTGGATAATACTGAATCTATTCCGCGAAGGATTGAAGCGGTTTTAAAAGCAAATGGATTTAAATGAATTAATAAGCAATATCTTATTAATAAATAAATATTGAGTATATGTCAGGTGTTCATATTATTTTGTCCACCCCTGTAGTTGGGATAAGTATAAGTGATATCTGAATGTGATTAACACATGTATAAAATAGCTTAATAATAAGCTTATTAATTTTATCCAGTACCTCTACTATAATTAAATTAAGATCAGTTTTTTCATAACAGTTTTAAAATTAATTTGTGTCGACTACTTTTGTTCACTATCAGTTTGCCCTTAACATAATATAGAATGATTCAAAAGACTCTAACTCGTTATAAGTTTCTATTACTAAACCTAAAATAATCATCCAAAGACAAATAACAACTTTGTAAAATGTATTTCTATTGCTAATAAATGTCTGATGATACACTACAACTAGTTATAAGCCCATGTATTGTACTCTCACTGACTTATATGTATTATAAAAAAAGCTTTTTGTTACGAGATTTGAACTAACTGTTATGAATAAATTATTGTTATAATCAATCAACAGACACGTTCATTAATAATTGAAATAAACTTGGTAATCTTATAATTTCAGTAGTTAATGAATTAATAACCTAAGATCAGCATGTTGAGTAATAGTAACTTATAATAGGATGAAGACTACGATCTCCTTGAGTATTAATAAAGAAAAGAATGAGAAGACGTGAGGGGCTTCACATCCTAGAATCTATAACCCTAACATAATTAACACTATAATATTCGTTTTAAGTTGAAAAATAAATTACAACAAATAAATAAGTATATTCAAAAAATTTATATTAAATCTTTAAAGCCTAGATTTTTGTAATCAGTATCAATAATTTCGTTACAAAATATATTTATATGTGAGCAAAACAATTCATAAACTGGACCATTATGCTTGTTTGACAAATTCATATCACATAGTTTTTTAATTTTTAGAGTATCTGTGTAGTTGTCTAGAAATTCACAACGAAATCTCACGCGACTACCCAATTCACTACGCAAACCTTTTTTTAATTTCTTGTGGAACTTAGATAATTGGTCAAGATATGCTGTTGCTTGTATTTCATTAATCGTTTTTGTATCAACATATGGACCAATATTTAGAGCTTTCAAATCATAAAATAATTCAGTTATAATAGTTGCTGGTATATGTAAGCAATTATGAACATTTTTGACATACTCCCAAATATATAATTTTTTTAGTATTGCCATAGCAGATAATAAGGATTCTAGCATATTAACAGACAATGATATTGAATTGCGCAGTTGGTTAACGCATTCTACAAACCTTTCCTTATATTTGTGTATATTGCCTTTTATTTCTTCAATTCTACAAAAGTTGATTATACTGTCCACTAAATATACATATTTTTTAAGTATTTCGGCATACCTACACCTCAATAATTGTACAAAATATTTTTCTTTATGATACAAGTTTTCAGAATTCACTACAGTTTGAAGTAAGTAGCTCGCGTCTAATTTTTCACTATGATCTATAACAATCTTAATATTCTTAAAGGGCTCCTTAAAATGACGTTTTGAAAATAATGTTTTTAGTGTAGCAATCCTCTGTTCTGTATTTTTAAGTATCATTGGTGGTACAAGTCTATAATAATAAAATTATTTCATTGTTAATTATATAGTAGTTTCATAAAAACTAACTTCATTATTTTTATTTTGAATATCCATTTATACTACTCAAAATAATGAAAAATGTCTGAACGATTCAAAATTTTTTCATTCTTTATATTTCGTGGACAAAAAACGATAGGTAGAAAAATAGTAGACAAAAATTGATAGAAGTGTGTGTTAAATTAATTCTAATTTCAGGTGTGTAAAATTTTACGAATAAATTTTTACTTCAAATGGAGGAATAATTTTAGTTTAACAGTTTTGATGAAATCATCGGTTAAAAAATTATATAATATATAATACTATGAAAATATACAACATCTGTTTCAATATATTCGTATTTTAATTTATTGGACGAGTATAGTGATAATTATTTATTTAAACCATTTTCCTTCATTTCTTTGTAGAATATTATGTCATAATAAAAATTGAACACTTAAAATTAAAATTAAATTAAAAATATTAATTTAAAACTAAAAAAGTATTCAACTCAAAATCTATTAAAAAATCACGGATACAAATTTTAGGAACAATATTTCCTTTATTAACACAAACTGAATCCCGACCGAAAAAAATCCTCTTATATAACCCTAGTGACCACCTTACCACTAAATAATATTATCACATTTTGTTATTTTACACAAGTTTAATAATGAATTTTTCTGTGAGGCTAGATCTTAATTAATTAACTTATACTTATTTTAAATATATCTATTGCCTTCCTTATTTTAAGTGTTTTGTAATTATTTATATTTTTAATTAGTTTTATAGTTTTAATTGAGTGATTACGTGTCAATTAATGTTCAGCCACTGGAGATTTATTATCTTATTGACTTTTATAATTTAAATTAAAGTGTTCCTTAAACCTGATCCCTATTTATTTTTTTTGTTTGTCTACGTAACATTTATTACAACCATATAGTAAACCTATTAAGTCCTATAATAATTGTTTATTGATACACATAACATTTTAAAATAAATTTAAAAAAATACATGTTTTTACAAACATTTTATAATTAAAATATTAATATTGAAGCAAAGATTATTAATGGATGTTTATATGAATATAAACAAAAAAAAAACTAGTGCGCATCAATCATGAAAATCGTAAACACATCATGTTTTAGAAACATACAATATTAGTTAGCACTTAATATTTGTAAAAATATTAAGTATTTTTTTTTTGAATTTTGGACTTATCATTAGATCAAATTACTAATATTTAAATGTACAATGCTACACCATTATCGAAATTGATTAATTAATAATCACATTTTTTATATTAGTATTTTATAATATCTAACAGTGATCAAAATCACTCGTGAAACGATTCGATGTGTATTAAATCATATCTACAAAAAAACATGGTTTCTGACTTTTTAGTTTTTGATTTTGAAGGTTGTTTACTCGTAGAGGAAAAGTCGCTAGAACACTTTTCTTTTTTCAATCATATATAACATTGAACAAGCACAAATTTGAAATAATTTATGATGATGTAAATATTATGTCACTTAGCAAAATATTACATAATCAGCTAATTTTACCAAAAATTGTATGAATTTTCGTATCTATTCATATTAACTACTAGATTTCTAAATCTAAAAGAAACAATATTGTTATATGATTTTTAAATCCACTTAATACCTTGGTAAATGAACATTATTTTAAAAAAAATATGGAAAGTAATATATCTGTATTAAATTTTAACACTATAAGTTTTATTTTGGTCCGAGCGTTAATTAAATAGTTAAAGCGATTTATCAAATATACCAACTAAAATTTTACTTGTTATTTTTTTGAACTTTTATGGTTGAGCAAAATCAGTTAAGTAAGATAGACAGTAATCACGCCTTAGACCCAAAAAATATAAATTGGCAAAGTAAAACGAATAGCTTCTCAGCTACGCATCAGAGTTAAAAATAATTATAATAACCTTAATTCACAATAATTTTAGTAATTATTAACTTTACCCAGGTATAGTTGGATTTAATAATTCTTGAAATCCAAGGTTACAATTATCATTCGCAATAACTTCATTATAAAATATTATGAGATCGTCATATATAAATTGAATATAACTTTTGTCTTTTTCTTTCTGAAGTACGTATTTCCCTTTAGATTTTTCTATTAAATATTTATCAACAAAATCACTAGTCAAATTGCTAGCTGTATCTAAAAATTGATGATTATGAAGCATATCAGATACTTTAGCTTGGAAATGTTTGATATTTAAAATATCCTTGCAAGCATCATCTGTGTCAAAATCACCACTGGATGTTATGTAAGTAAACATACATGATTTTTTTTTTGATGAAGTGTATGTATAAACAGTATGAATCTCATTGATTATAGTAATTGGAGCTACATATTCATGGAATATAAATTTTACATCCAAGTTTATGAGAAATGTCAAAATATCATACAAATTTTTAAACATACCACTTGAGTTACAAACAACATCTTGAATTAATTTTGTGCATTCAATAAATTTGTCAAATAATTTAATATTGTAATAATTTTCACATTCACTTATCATCGTCATTATATAGCGGTCATATAATTTCAATAATTTCGCATATCTACAGTTCATTGAAATAATTATGGAGCTGACAATTTCAGGCGAAAGAATAAAGTCTATGTGATTTTTATTTAATGATGTGCTTAACAATATTTTAAATTCGTCTGTCGTATTTACATCATGCCATGAAGTTATTTTCTCCTGTAGTTGGTTATGATATATAATGTGTTTTACTACTTCAACTAAATATAAGTTGAAATCAGCATAATTATGATAATGCGTTAAAACATATTTCAAAGTCCATAAAATTAAAATACTAAAATAAAATTTTAGAATCATTTTCATCTTACAACAGAAACAAATTTGGCTATAAAATCTGTAAAAGTTTAAATGACAGTATTAGTATAGTATTCACCTCATTTTAAGACAAATTTTATTTAGATAGTTAACATTTATCAATTAACACACTTACTCACCGTTATTTTTAAGTTTTATGGCTTCAATTTTTTTAACTTTATTGTATTATTAACTTTATTTTTACTCCTTCAACATTAAAATTTGTGTACTCATTTTTTCTTTACTTAACTGTGGTTATTACTAAGTCTATATTTTAACTTCACGATATATATATGATATTTCAAAAGATTTCAAAATGTATGTTCAAGGTATCAGTACCATAATCTTGAAATATTATCCTTAGTTCCTGTATTAAAGTGAAATATTCCAATAAATTACAGTTCACATACATTTTTTAATAAAATCAGTTCATTTTGATGTTATAATATAACTGTATTCAGGGGATATTCAGGGTTCAAACGTTTTACAAAATTTTAGATTCAATGCGAAGCTGAGAATGTATCTATTTTGCTATGACGTGTTTTTGTATTTTTGTCATAATTTTGTAGTTCATTATAATGTTAATCTTTTGAATTTTAAGAATTCGTTTTTTAAGAAAAATATATTTATGATTATCTATTGTTTAATAACTACACTTCTAAACCTTTATTATGTTAAACATATTTTCAATTTTACATATTTATTATAGTTTGTAATGAATAAAAAATTGTTTTTATTAGATGTTTTTTAAAACTTATTCGCCAATCCAAGTTAATTCAATTCTATTCAAGAAAATGTTGAGCTCCTGAACGATTTTAACGATTAATACGTCAAAAGAACCTATTTTAATCTTGTTTGAAAAAACCTCCTCCATTTAAAAAATTAAAAGAATGTATACAGGGTGATTTTTTTATCATAACCCACTCAATTACTTACAGAATAATAATAATTAAAAAAATTTTTTTTATTACTATCTTTAGTTACACATTATTCTTGATTTATTAACTATGTAATACTTTTTAAGATCATCCCTTATGCCTGGTAAGGGTGTCAACTTTGTTTTTTTAAATGGTAACACATATTTTGAATTTAATAAAATGTTTGAGTTTTCAATTCAATAACAAATGTCATTTGAATTTTTAATATAACTTTATTCGTTTATTAGATATAAACATTTAAAGTTTCAATTTTTTGAGTTAATATA
>NW_026099573.1:27946988-27974772 GCF_025091365.1 Daktulosphaira vitifoliae
ATATATATATATATATATATATATCAAGTTAATTAACTAGAAAAATTTTTATGTTTATGAGACATTTTATTGGAAAATTATGGATGAATTTCTAATGCTTGCACTTTAGATTTTTAGTGAATCAATTCCCTAACTCTAGAAATAATTATTTAATAAAAACATTTAAAAATAAATAATATAATTTTTCTTTTTCAGGTTAAAGAATCATCTTTAATAGGAGGAACGGAGACAAAAATTATTCTTAAACAAATTATGAAAAAGTTGTTTAGTAACACATTATTGCAATGCTACTCATTTGTTGGTAGAAGTGGAAAAAAAATGTTATTCTCAAAATGCCTATTTGTAAAGTTATATATGGTGAGAATTAATTGTTAATGTTTTATGTTGTATAGTTATTCACTAAATAATTCATTTTTGAGATTCAATCAAAATTAATTTTCTATATTGTCAAATTGATGTGGAAAACACACTGCAGACTTACCTATCTTAAGCACCCTTCAATATATAAATTTTTGGTATGTTTCTTTTCTAAAAATTTATGACATAATAATGTATCCTACAATTGTCTAACACATTAAAATGTAGTATTGTTGGATTATTATTATTTCTATTATTACAGATTTTTTTTATTGTAAAAATAGCAAAATAATACTTTCATAATAAAAAAACCCAACAGAGTGGGGTGGCGGCACAGTGGGGTCGTGGCATAATTGGGTCCAGAATAGATGATATCTGACAGTGATTAAAATCACTATCATAAAAAACACTTCGATGCAAATCTGTATATAGTGTTTAATTTAAAAAAAATTTTTTCAAAATGTAGGTCAAGTGAGAGCTGACAAAATAAATGATAACTACAAAAAAAAACCACATAGTAAAATAATATTAATATGAATTTCTTCTCACGAGAGGAGACTACCGTAATTGGATCCTTGATATTTATTGAAGTTATTGAATCTAAATGAGATAAAAATCAAATGAGTTAACACATTTTTTTCTAACTCAAAAAGAATTAAGAAAAAGTTCAGTGTCACAGGCGTGAAAGACCCAAGTGTTACCGTCACAGAAACCGTACGTTGCATTCGTCACTTATTAAAAATGGAAATTTAACTAGTTCAAATTTTAAAGTTATTTTTCTCAACTTCAAAGAAACAAAAAAATTTGAATATGTTAAATTTTTTATACTATGTCAATTAGATTGATATAATATATATGAAAATCGGTGTAATCCCCTTATAATAAAATAAAATACAAAACCAAAAATTTTAACACAAAAATAGCATATTTTTGTATACGGTAGCTATTTTCACCATGCAGACAAAATAAAGTCCGAAATTTTTTTTTTAATATTAAAGTATACACATAAGCTATAATTTAAGATATATATAAAAGTGTTAGTATTTCCGGAACATTTTCAAAAGTCAAGTTGAAAAAATTAATTTTTTATGAAAAAGTTGTTATTTTGAATCCCTTCCTGTGGGATAATGCTGTAATTGTTTAATAATAATAATAATAATTATTCAATAATTTTAATACGTTAAATATCCATAATATTTTAAATATTAATTTTTATTTAGGAAAAACCATGGAATCGTATAGAAAGAGAATGAAAATGAATTTAGTTATAAAAAACATTTCAACAGTGGTTTAATAAACCAAATTTTAAAGACATAACTATCTACGATGAAACATTTTGTGCAGTTCACCTCAATCATGATGTCATTAATTTTGACAAAACAATATATGATGGTTTTAGTATATTATAAATTTCTAAAACTTTAATGTACGATTTCCACTATAATGTATGCGTCAATTTTACGGTAAAAGTATGGAGTTAATCTATATCAGTGGTTCTCAACGGGGGCGATATCGCCCCCAGTGAGCGGTGAAGTGTCACTGGGGAGCATTGAACTAGTTTTGGGCGGTAGGGGGGCGGTGAACTAGTTTAGGAATGGTAGAGGAATCGACTCGATATCGTGACAAGAGGACACTTATCACTCATGTTAACGAGTATCGAACCTAATGTCGAAAAACTGGCTAAAAACCACCAAGTTCAATCATCTCACTGAAATCATATCTACAAAAACAATAAAAGCAATATTTTTTATTTGATTTTAAAATCTTTTTTAAAAGCAATATTTTTTCTAAATAAACTAAAAATTGTATTTATTATTATAAAATAAAATTGATAAATTATTAATTATTTTTCAAATGTTTAATTTAATTACTTTACTAATACTATAATTAAAAAAATATGAAAAATAAAACATAAATGAAAACATTAGTTATGAGATAATTATTCAAATTTTTTTTCAAATTTTCCAAATCCTCAACTTCCTTCCTATCTCTCAGCCCATATCATTAATTATAAAATTTTCACATAGGGGGACGTTAAAGAATTAATTCCTACTCAAGGGGGCGGTAACATAAAAAAGGTTGAGAAACACTGATCTATATTGATACCGACTCTCTTGTTTATTTAATTCACACGAATGACTTTTAAGAAAATTTACTGAAAAAATCAAGGTTTTTACAAAAATTGAACACCTCAAACCTAGACTCTTGTTTAAGCCTACACAATAAGTGTAGCTATTGTTGTTTTTTATCTTATCTTTGTTCAGCGGCTGCATAGTTGTCCGTTTTTAAAATCGACCAGTCTACCTTTGTAAAGCGCACCGCTCGCGTACATATAATATACGCATATCTATTTTTTCGTCTTTTACGTTTTTATTTAATTTTATCGAAGATGTTTAGTATTAAGAGATCACGCCGAAACAACTCTACTTATAAATGCTATAACATAGAACGTGCTAAATTACCCCGTACTTTTACAGGTAAATTATCATCAGGACAAATGCCACTGAGTATATTATTAATCAGCTAATAAATGATTTTATTCAATTAGGATATAAAGATAATCTTAATATCAAGAATGTACCCAATACGAAATTTAAGTCTGTCATTTTCCATTTGTGGAGTACAGTGTCCGTATCCAGTGCAAAGTTGATTTAACACGGTTCAATATCTTTGAGGAAGATGATATCGTGTTAGTGAGTTACCGAGTAACTGAATTATTTTATGAATGTCCAGATTAGATTTTTCCTAAACTGTCGTATCGGATCATGATAAGTTCTTTCGTACTTATGCAAGCCAGATTTTTGGATATCAGTCTGAGGCTTCCATGTCAGTATCCTGATGAATTGGGATATATTGGTTTTCATTGTATTTTATTCATTCTATATAACGGCGAATAAAAGGTAGAAATATGTTGCATAAGATTGGAGGCCACTGTTTCAGTGATGATTTTACTGTGACTATACGCTGAGATTATACCTAAGTCTAGTACTTCTTCGGTGATTTCGAATTTATTGTTCTGTATAGCCAATGAATATCAACATCGTATATAAATTTGTTTGATATTGTATTTAGTAAGTTACTAATATATTACACAATCCTGCGCCACTTCGTGTTACTTGGAGCCCCACGACTCGCACCTTTTATTATTCAATTTTTCTTGCTAATATAAAATCAGCAATTATATATTTTCTAATATAGTAATATTATATAATATGATAATCTAATATAATTCTAAAAACGAGGTAATCAGTTGAAACAAAGCCCTTAAATTATACTTAAAAGAAAAATGTGCCACTATATTTTACCTGTTTTACAGTTATCAATAACCTATTCTTGTTATTTAATTCTAATTTTAATTTTAATATTGTTAATTTCATTTGTTGCTTAAAGTTATATATCATACGATAATAGTAATAGTTATTAATACAAAACAATAAAATTTATTATAAAAATAAATTTTGAACTTGAAAATTCTGTAATTACATAAAAGTTTAAAATCGTAAAATTTTATATTTACAAACTATAATATTTACTTGTTTTTAAAATAACTTTGTATAATAATAAATAATGTGTATAATTTTGATATAAAATAAAATAAATAGAATAATTTAATTATTATTATTTTACTAGATTACACAATAGATAATTGTACATAGGCACTAAAATACTTAACATTATATTTATTTTGGAGTTATAATATTTTTAACTATTTTGGTGTTTAGTATAGTTTTAATGAAACAATAAGTACACTGAATTATGAACTACGTTCAATAACGTTTAATTCGTTTACCACGTTTAATAAAATGTCCAAAAGCGTCTTTATAACATTTGTATATATTAGCATTTATTCTATTAAAGGATTATGTAAAATATTAGCAGTTTCCATAACATTACTTTGGCAATTATTTTTAAAATATTGTTTTATAGTTCAAGTTTTTCAAAAGGATTCCCAACGTCATATTTTTTGCATTTTTTACTGATAATTTATGATTGTGTAAAATCAGGTGACTTAAATTTCGTATTGGATACATTCTTGATATTAAGATTATATTTGTATCCTACTTGATTAAAATAATTTATTAATTGATTAATAATATACTCAATGGCGTTTTTAGAAGGGGTGATAGAGGACTTGCCTTTATGTCAAACATTTTTATTTAATTAAATAAATGTGATGATTTATAAAAAAAAAATGAATTACCATTTGAAAATAGAAAGTTAATACGAGTTTAGGTTATCGGAGATTGTAACAGAAAGTTCATGTATCCTGTATAACAACTTAACTAAGAACCACTAATGTTAAAAAAAGATTATTAATAATTAGTTCTAATATTTTCGAAGATATTTCATGAAGTGTAGTTAAGGAATTACTCTGTATTTTTTAAATTGTTTTTAGAGTAAAAATAAAGTATAAATTATTTCTTTAATAATTTTAAAAATAACTGTAAAGCGTTTTATTACATTTAATTTAGAATATCTTAAAACTGATTATAAATTACATTATAAAATTTTTAAATATTTCTCTTGATTCTTTTGATACAAATTACAATTAAAATAACCTGCAATTCCTTTTAACAATTTAAGATTTTTATAATTTTAAAATATAAAATTGCATAATAGTAATGTATTACACTTATTTACTGTAAAATTTTATAAAATGCATATAAAAAATGTATAAAATAACATTTAAACAAAAATCTTCAATCAACATCAAAAGTACCAAAAGCAATCATTCAACAACCAGAGTATACGTATAGTAACTTGAATGTTTCGTATATAATTCTGTCTACAATTAACAATGTCTTTTCAAAGAATTTCAAAATTAAGTAACAATAAATATGCTAAAACTAATCAAAACATTTATCAACAAAATAAAATATTCAACTTATGAACTGGCAAAAGAACATGACACAATGTTTCTACTACACTTAGTATGACACATAAATATGACTTCGCTAACCAAACAGAATAATACTCAATCAGTCAATGAGGACGATGAGAATATGAAAAGTATAAATGATGCAAGATAATATTCGAGTGAAAATATTTTATTCGTGAAAATTTTAACTATTGCCAGTTTGGCAATACATATTATTTGTTAATTCATCAGTCTCAGCAAGCGGATGTGCTGTCTGTATTTTATTATAATAATTCTCACAATAATGGTAACATGAAATCATCACAAGATCTTGAGAGAACAGGGCCGTGACATTGGTTTTGAATATGACAGATATTCTTCGCTTATTCAAGAAACGGAAATGCCGAAAGCATTGGGTATGACATAGGAGGCAGTGGCGGAACTACGTTCACTGAGGCCCGTGAATACAATTTTTCGAAGGCCCTATTATATCTGTAACCAAATTCAGCTGACATAGGGATTTTAGTTTATACACATTAAAAATGTGTATAAAATTATGTAATTAAATTACATTAAATTATGTATACTGTATAGTTTATTAAGAACTTATTGAATTATAAATTGAATTAAAAAATTACAAATATGAATATACTTATACTTGAAAATTTTTTTTTCTGCTATGGTCTTGAGAAAATAACTTAACTAATGACGACAAATTCAATTTTTTAGCCCGCTCATTTTCAATTGAAATTATTGCTAGGCCACTGAGCCGTGTTTGGCACATTGTGCTCCTGAGATAATTATTTATTAATTTAAGTTATGAGTATGTCCTCTCTGCGCTTGCCACAGTAACCGGTAATGTAAGGAACAAATAAAATGCTGTTAACAATCTGGGAAACTAGTAATTAAATTATTATTATCAATTATTAGTTATTTAGTCATATCAAAAACGCTGCGACAAGATTTAAGCTCAGAAGCAAACAGAAATTTAAATGATTCGATTTGTGTTGTAAGTTCTGCTGGATTAAAGTCCTCAAATGCCTCTGCCAACTTTTTTGCACTCTTACCGATCTCTTCATTAGATATTACAGTTGGTCGTAAAATACAACTAAATAAATCACTTATTTCACTAAGGCCTACAAATCTTGTTTTCAATTTTGTAACAACAGTATCAATACATAGATATAAAACTTGAGTTTTAAAATAATGGTTTCCTGCTGAAAGACGTTTATCTTGACATAGCTCACCATAATTTTTTTTTACTTTTCTCATTCGTATACAAGAAAACTCGGGCGTTACATTCCATCGTAATGCTTTAGAATTAGCTTCTTCCAATAAAATATTAAAGTTATCGCGGATTTTCCAATGTGCTTTTTATCAAGTCAACAGCTTTGCCAATATCAACTCCAAGTGATTGAAGTATTTTAGATCCTAAATTAATTTTTGACAATATTTTATACATCAATAGAATTAAAATAATTCTTTCATAACTTTCGAAATATGTTTTGAGTGTGGAGGCATTGTTTTGTTCATCCTTATTACGCCCGGTCAACGTAATGTTGTTTAAAACTTTCATAACATCTGGGTACATATGGTTGAGTGATATCAAACAATCAATTCTAGACGACCATTGTGTTGGGCACAGCCTTTTGAGTGATCTATTTCACAGCTTTCTTTTTTCAATTTTGCACATCGAAGTGTATACTGTTTCCCAAAAAAGTATATAGAGTTTTTAACATCTCAAAAAATTGTCTGATTTCCGCAATAACAGAATCGTTTACCACCAAATTTAAATTATGCAATGCACAATGGACATATTTTGCTTTTTTCTGTCGTTTCCGAAGTCGAGCCTGCAAACCATTATGTTTACCCATCATACTTGCTGCTCCGTCTAATCCAATTCCTCTAAATTTACCAAAATCAAGACCATTATTTTTAAATGTTTTAACTGTTTGTTTTTTTATTGCTTCACCTGTACTTCCTTCTTCTTCAGAAAAACCAATGAAATCTTCTTTTATTTCAATACTTTTAGGAATTCCAAGTTCATCTTTTTCTATATGTACATACCGATATATCGTAGAAACTTGAACAACCTTGCTTATATCTTATGTTGAATCTAGAATTAAGGAAAAAAATGGCGCGGAGGTACATCAGATATTATATTTTTCTTTATTTAACTTTCTATTAATGCAATTATTTGATTTTGAATTTGGTGGCTAAGATATTTTATGCTTCCCTTTGGCTTCTCTAGAAGTGTTGCTAATATTGGATCATATTTGGCTAAAAGTCTTATTAAAGCCATAAAATTTCCATTATTTTTGAAGTTAGCATCTTCTCTATGGCCTCTGAAAGACAAATTTTGGCCACCTAATGTAATCGATATATCTATTATACGTGTCAAAACTACGGTCCAATATTCAGATTCAGAAGCGTCTTGCGTTTTTATTTGACAGTCTATTGGCTCAAAAAGAGTTTGTAGAAAAAGATTGTTCAATTTCCGAATTTTTGATAAAGTACTTTGAAAAAGACGGCAACAATTTAATCTTTTGCTTCTCTTCTGCTTTACGTTTTCGTTTACTCGCTTCACTTTCAAATCTTTTTTTATTCGGACCATTCATTATAAAATGAGATTCTCAAAGTCAAGTTGTACACTAAAATTATAACACAAGAACAATACGTTTTCTTTCTATATTTTATAACATTATTATTAATATTATTTGTTTAAGCAATTAGAATTTTAAATGAAATATAAGTATAAATTTAATATTGAAATTTCAAATATTATGTTGAAAATAATTAACCCGTCATTGGTAAACATGTGAGCGCCGCGCTCACACAAATAGCATTTTAAACGTCAGTCACATAAATGTTTGTTATTTTGCTTGATTTTCTTATTACCTTCAAATAAAAGCTTACCAATAATTACAAAAAAAAAAGCCGCTATCTGTATTTCCTCATGTTTTCAGTGTGCAAAGTTGACTGTACCGATAAAGTGAGCGTTGCTTTCACAGTTTATCAATTTCATATTATTTTAATTGCTTATACGTTTATTTTTTTTCAAAATAATGGCCAATAATGTTTAATCTTTGTCGGAGGAGACTGTAGAACAGTTTTTAGAAGACTTATGTCAACCCAAGTGTTGACCCCGTCCAATTTTTTGAAAATGAATTCGGACAGTGACGTTTCTGAACCTGCGCCTGGTACTCACAATACCAGTCGCATAAATAATAAAAATACTAGAATTTTACAAAAAATATTTTACCAATAGTAGTGAGCAAAATGATACTTTTCTATGTATGATTCAATTTTTTGAGTTGATCGAGTAATTAATAATATAGGAAAAAGTAACGTGTGAGCGCGGTGTTCACAGTTTAGCAATCATGATCCGTAACATAAGTTTACCAACGACGGGTTAAAAAATTAAAAATTACATAGACAATAATAACATCAGTTCTTTAGATTAAATCTTAAGTCTACTTTATAATGTTTTATGATGTATTAGATTAAATTAAAAACAAATAACGATATTATTTTATACCTACTAATTCTATGCTTAAACTTAAATAATTACATGTTATACCTTGTCGGTAAGTAAGTAAAAAAAAATATTCAGTCATTAGTTTTTTTAATATCAAATAGTTTAATTTTAGTATTTACCTAAGTACTGCAAATGACGTCTAAGACGTTCATTTTCTCTGTTACCGAATAATATATTAAAAATAATTTAAAAATATACTATAGTCTATACCCTTATCGGTTCGTTTTCGTGGTGAATATTAGAATAATAATATTTCAATATCTCATGTTTTTGTTTACTTGAAATGTTACAAAATGCATTGCATCTAATATTTCTATGATTAATATAATAAACTAATTTTTTTATTAAATAACATAAATAATTAAAAATTTCGCTATGAGGCCCCTTTAACAACGAGGCCCGCGGAAAATCCCGCCTTTACACATATGTAGTTCCGCCTCTGATAGGAGGAGAGTAGAGAGTAAAAAGAAAATGAGGAAGAAGGAGAAGAAAAATCTAGTGGTTGAAGAAATGTAGAAGAAAGAAATGCGCAATGAGGGGAACGAACACCTCGTGAACCTGGTTGTAGTTAGCAGGGATACGGTAGGGTATGGAGATGTGACGAAAACTGCTGAACCTAGTACAACCACCCTCGTGAAACTATGGTCAGAGGTAGCAAGTAATGTGGTGGCCCACAAATTCTGCAGGGTTGTGTCTGGTAGGAGTAGGATCTATGTCAAACCAGAAAATGAAGAGACAAGGAGAGTGTTGGAGGCTGTAAAGAGAATATGGAAAAGACTAGAAAGAGACATCCCCGGTTCAAAATATATGGGATAGATCAGGAGATACCAGACGGTAAGATGACCCAGTAGCTAGAGAAGCACAATGAAGGTTCTGTGGAACTTGTGCCCGGGTGGTCTATGCTTTGATATTAGCTTCGATGCGAATCTGAGAAGGTATTGGTTTTACTAAGATGTGTTTATTTTTTTGTGTCTGTTACCACTTTTTCTCAGCTCTCACCGAACCGATTTCTTTCAATGATACGTCAAAAGATCACAAATTGTATCTAGTTGAAGACATTACCCTCAAAAATTGAAAAAAATTCCCTCGTTCCCCGTAATAATATCATTACCTTTCATTTGGTATATCTTTTTCATAAATTTAACCATTAACCTGCCCACAAGAGGGGATTTAAAATGACAACTTTTTCACAAAAAATTAACTTTTTCAACTTAACTTTTGAAAATGTTCCGGAAGGTCTGACACTTTTATATATATATCTTAAATTGAAGCTAATGTAATGTTCTTTATTATGCGAAAAAAAAATTTCGGACTTTATTTTATCTTCACGGTGAAAATGGCTACCAAATGCTATTTTTGTGCGAAAATTTTCGATTTTGTATTTTACATTTTAACTTCATTATGCTATAACTTTTTGAAAAATGTATGGATCAGTACAATTTTTTTATGAGGAGTAGTATTCATATACATCTTTCATTTGACATACTGTTTTTTGAAATCGGACCATTTCCCTATATACGAGGGGGGTTCAAATCTAAAAAATGCATGTAGAAACTAGAACTTTTTCAACTTAAATTTTGAAAGTGTTCCAGAAGGTCTGACACTTTTATATATATCTTAAATTAAAGCTAATGTAATATACTTTATTATGCAGAAAAAAAATTTCGGACTTTATTTTATCTTCATGGTGAAAACAGAAATCAAAGTTTATAAAACATATACGATTTTTGTAAAAAAATTCTTTTTTATATTTTTAACTTTATAATGCTATAACTTTTTGAAAGATGTATGGATCAATATAATTTTTTTTTATAAATGCATGATGTCTTAACCTATCATTTGGTATATTTTTTTTTATATCTGACCCTTTACCTGCCCATAGGGGGGGATTTAAAATGACAACTTTTTCACAAAAAATTTACTTTTTCAACTTAACTTTTGAAAATGTTCCGGAAGGTCTGACACTTTTATATATATCTTAAATTAAAGCTAATGTAATATACTTTATAATGGTAAAAAAAAATTTCGGACTTTATTTTATCTTCATGGTGAAAACAGACATTAAACTTAATAAAAAAAATACGATTTTTGTAAAAAAATTCTTTTTTATATTTTTAACTTTATAATGCTATAACTTCTCGAAAGATGTATGGATCAATATAATTCTTTTTTTTGTAGATGCATGATGTCTTTACCTATCATTTGGTATATTTTTTTTATAAATCTGACTTTTTACCTGCCTACAGGGGGGGATTCAAAATGACAACTTTTTCACAAAAAATTAACTTTTTCAACTTAAATTTTGAAAGTGTTCCGGAAAGTCTGACACTTTTATATATATCTTAAATTAAAGCTAATGTAATTTACTTTATTATGCGAAAAAAAAATTTCGGACTTTATTTTATCTTCACGATGAAAATTGCTAACAAATGCTATTATTGTGTGAAAATTCTCGATTTTATGTTTTACATTTTTAACTTTATAATGCTATGACATATTGAAAAGTGTATGGATCAACATTATTTTTTTATAAGAAATAATATTTTTTAATAATCCCTTTTTCATTCGACATACTTTATCTTAATTAGGATATTAATAATGAACTAGCAGATCATGTAGCATTTGGAATAATCCATCCAATTTTTTAAAATTAAACACTATCTATAGATTTGCATCGAAGCGTTTTTTTTTTATAGTGATTTTAATCACTGTCAGATATCATTATACTTGATCCATCTATACCACGTCACCACTGTGCCGCGACCCCCCTGTGCTGGGTTTTTTTTTATATTATATTCTATTATATTACGAATAATTTCTAGATCATTTAATAACATAACCTATTCTATTCAAATAAAAAAATTATGTTGATTTATTCATTTTTAAAATCATTATGACAATTTTAAGAAAACAACATCAAAAAATAACGATTTTTTAATTGTAATTTTTTTAGTGATCTATCCTATTAACAGGGAACAAAGGATTTTTTTTCAAATTTTGAGGACAATGTCTTCGACTAGACACGATTTGTGATCTTTTGACATATTGTTCATCAATATCGGTTCAGTGAGAGCTGAGAATGTGTGGTAACAAAGACAAAAAAAAAACTCAGTACAGGGGGGTCGTGGCACAGTGGTGACGTGGCATAGTTGGATCAAGTATAATGATATATGACTGTGATTAAAATCACTATAAAAAAAAAACGCTTCGATGCAAATCTTTAGATAGTGTTTAATTTTCACACAATAATAGCATTCGGTAGCCATTTTCACCGCGAAGACAAAATAAAGTCCGACATTGGTTTTTTCCATGTAAAAGTATATTACATTAGCTTTAATTTAAGATATATATAAAAGTGTCAGACTTTCCGAAACATATCAAAAATCAAGTTGAAAAATTAATTTTTCATGAAAAAGTTATCATTTTAAATCCCCCTCTGAGGGCAGATAAAGTGTCAAATATATAAAAAAATATACCAAATGAAAGGTAATGTTATCATGCATCTATATAAAAAAAGAATAATATTGATCCATTCATCATTCAAAAAGTTATAGCATTATAAAGTTAAAAATATAAAAAAGAATTTTTTTACAAAAATCGTATTTTTTTTATTAACTTTAATGTCTGTTTTCACCATGAAAACAAATTAAAGTTCGAAATTTTTAATATTAATGTATATTACATAAGCTTTAATTTAAGATATATATATATATAAGTGTCAGACTTTGAAAAAGTTCTACTTTCTACATGCATTTTTTAAATTTGAGACCCCTTTGTATATAGGGAAATAATCTGATTTAAAAAAACAGTATGTCGAATGAAAGATATATATAAATACTAGTTCTCATGAAAAAATTGTATTGATCCATACATTTTTTAAAAAGTTATAACATAATTAAGTTAAAAATGTAAAATACAAAATCGAAAATATTCACATAAAAATAGCATTTGGTAGCCATTTTCACCGTGAAGATAAAATAAAATCCTAAATTGTTTTTTTTCCATGATAAATTATATTACATTAGCTTTAATTTAAGGTATATATAAAAGTGTTAGTATTTCCGGAACATTTTCAAACGTGAAGTTGAAAAAATTAATTTTTTATGAAAAAGTTATCATTATAAATCCCCCTCTGAGGGCAGGTAAAGGGTCAAATTTATATAAAAAAATATATCAAATGGTAGGTAAAGACATTAGGAATCTATAAAAAAAATATATTGATTTGTTCATTTTTGAAAAAGTTATGGCAGTTTTAAATAAAAAAACCCAGCACACTGGGGTCGCGGCACAGTGGGGACGTGGCATAGTTGA
The DNA here is from genome assembly GCF_025091365.1 of Daktulosphaira vitifoliae. NCBI lineage: Eukaryota > Metazoa > Arthropoda > Insecta > Hemiptera > Phylloxeridae > Daktulosphaira > Daktulosphaira vitifoliae. Next base: position 27,960,053 of record NW_026099573.1, read on the forward strand.
GTTCAGTATAGATTTAATCTGACAGTGAATAAAATCACTATCATAAGAAACGCTTCGATGCAAATCTGCAGATAGTGTTTAATTCTAAGAAATTGGTGGATAATTATAAAAGCAGCATCAACTTCTATTTTCTTAATTTTATCCAGATTAGTAATTCTAAGACTCCATAACTTTTAGCTCAACTTGCAAGTTTCAACTTGACATTATTAAATAAAAAAAATTTAAATTGTTAAGATTAATATGCAGTCAGCAAATTTTATAATTACTATTTACAGTAAATTTATCTGAAAAGTTCGATTTTAGCTTCGATGCGAAGCTGAGAAGGTATTAATTTTACTACGATGTGTTTTTTTTTTTTTTTATTGTGTCTGTATATGCCCAATCTCAGCTCTTACTGAACCGATTTTGATGAAAAATATATCAAAAGATCACAAATCGTATTTAGTCGAAGACATTACCCTAAAAAATTGAAAAAAAATTCTTCGTTCCCCGTAAATGGGGGAAATCCCCCAAAAAATTACAAATTTAAAAATCGCTAATTTCCTGAAAGACTGACACTTTTATATATATCTTAAATTAAAGCTAATGTAATATACTTTAATTTGAAAAAAAAAAATTTGACCTCTGGACTTCATGGTAAAAATGACTATCGTATTTAAAAATTTGCAATTTTTGTGTTAAAATTTTAGGTTTTGTATTTTATTTTATTTAAAAATACCTGGCAAGGGTAGTACAGATTTTCATAAATATTATATATTATAAAAAATTAATATATCATAGTTTTAGCATATCGTTTTACAAGTTTGGGATACGAGGTTCTAACATGCGTATTGAAGTGAATTTTTTCTTAATTCTTTTTAAGTTAGAATAAATTATCAACTGCTTTGATTTTTATCTCATTTAGATTTAATAACTTCAATAAAGATCAAGGATCCCATCACTGTAGTCGCCACTCGCGAGAAGAAATTTTTTATTCATATTAAAATTATTTTACTATATTTTAAGTTTTAGCTTCGATGCAAAACTGAGAAGATTTTTTTTTGTGACTATCATTTATTTTTCTGTTCTAACTTGACCTGCTTTTTTCAACGATACATCAAATGACTACAATTCGTATCTAGTTGAAGATATTACCCTCAAAATTGAAAAAAATTCTAATTTATCAATTAAACAGTTACTTATCCCATGTTATCCACACAGACAATTAAAATCATTCATTTCTAATGTTTTCAAAGTATTTATTGACGAATCAAGTTGGATCTGATAGGTTTCAACTACAAAATTAAATCATTTTACTTTGTAATTTAATAAATTTTTTACTGTATTTGTATGTACTACTACTAGACTACAATATTACAAATTTTTTGGTAACATGTTGCTATATAAATAATTTCTATGAAAAGTGATTGTTAGTTTCTCCTAAATTAATAATGGATTTTTACAATTATAATCAAATTTTATTATAGGCTCAATTGAGTAAATCTTTTTAACAACTTTGTTTTGATTGGTTCATTTAGTTAAAGTAAATCAATAAAATTAATTAAGTTCTGAATATTTCAATTGCAGAATCTTTTCAAACACCAAAAGTTACTAGGAAATTATAACTATTACTTCTATTTAAGTTATCTATTACGATAAAAATGCAAAAAAATATTGAGCTTTTCTGATAAATTTACAATAAATAGTAATTATAAAACTTTCTGACTGCATATTAATCTTAACGATACAATTTTTTAATTCTCATAAAATTTTCTATTTGATGATATCAATTTCAAACTTGCCAATTGAGCTAAAAGTTATGGTAAAATAAATTTTTTTTTATTATTATAAATATTTACAATAATCAACTTTAAACGATTAAAAAAATAGGTTAAATATGTCATTTTCCTTATTTTTAACATATTAATAATCAAAATCAGTATTAATTTAAAACAATTTTTTTTTGTTCTTAATTATTTTTTTAGCTTCGATGCGAAGCGGAGAAGATATTAATTTTACTATGATGTGTTTTTTTTTTTTTTTTTTTTATGTCTGTTGCCACTTTTTCTCAGCTCTCACTGGACCTAATAATGCTATAACTTTTCGAAAAATGTATGTCTCAGCACTATTTTTTCTTTCTAAATACATTATAAGTACATCTTCCATTTGACATACTTTTTATTAAAATTAGACAATTTCCCCTTATATAGGGGGGTTCAAACTTTGAAACATTGTATAAAAAATAGAACTTTTTCAACTGAACTTTTGAAAATGTTCCGGAAATACTGCGTCCTTTAAACATATATCAAATTAAAGCTTTTTTTATGTACTATAAAATGAAAAAAAAAAATTTGTCCCGACACCTTATCTTCTATGTGCAAATGGCTGTCGAAATTTAAAAAAAAAGGTAATGTTTACGATAAAAATCACCTTCTATCGGAATGTTTTTTATACTTCAAAATCCCTTAACTTTTTCAAATATTAACTAATCAAAATAATATTTCTTTATATTGAAACCTTAGGTAATTTCCTTTCATTTGATATCATTTTTTGAAAATCTAACACTTAACCAGCTCACTGGGGGGGATTTAAAATAGCAACTTTTTTACAAAAAATAACTTTTTCAACTTAATTTTTGAAAATGTTCTTGAAATACTGCATCCTTTAAACATATATAAAATTAAAATTTATTTTATGTACTACAAAATGAAAAAAAAAATTTGTCCCGACGATCTATCTTCTATACGCATATGGCTACCATATTGAAAAATATGCTATTTTTGTATGAAAATTATGGGTTTTGTATTTTATTTTAATAGAAGTTGATGTTGCTTTTGCAATTATCCATCAATTTTTTAAAATTAAACACTATCTACAGATTTGCATCGAAGCGTTTCTTATGATAGTGATTTTAATCACTGTCAGATTAAATCTATACTGGACCCTACTATGCAATGTCTCCACTATGCCGCGACCCCACTGTGCTACCATTTTTTTATATGTAAATACTATTTTTTAATAATATTTAAACTTATAAGTGATAGAAAAATTCTAATGGCACATTTGAAAACATCGCGAAAAGTTGATTTAGAATAGTATATTTTTGTTTCTGATGAAAGTTCCTTGTAGTACAGTGTATTTATTTATAGTAACAAACAGTTTTTATTGAAAAATATTGTATCAAGCCATTTAAATTTTTATACACGTAAAAGTAAAGCAAAATATAACTTCTTTATTATTTTTATAATTTCTCCGTTTAAATTACAATATTAAATTATTGAATATCAATTTCATACTAAATTTAATAATTATAATTAGTATTTATTCATATATTATATTTTAAAATCAAAGAACTACTAATCAGGATATAATTAAAGAAATAAGAGTTCATGTTGCTTTTAAAATATTTCACCAATTTCTCTAAAGGAAACACTATCTACAGATTTGCATCGAAGCGTTTCTTATGATAGTGATTTTAATCACTGTCAGATATCATCTATACTTGTCCCATCTATGCCTCGTCCACACTGTGCCGCCACCTCACTGTGCTGGGTATTTTTTTTATTATTATCTTTAGTTACACATTATTCTTGAATTATTAACTATGTAATACTTTTTAAGTTCATCCCTTATACCTGGTAAGGGTGTCAACTTTGTTTTTTTAAATGGTAACACATATTTTTAATTTAATAAAATGTTTGAGTTTTTAATTNTCATTTAATAAAATGTTTGAGTTTTTAATTCAATAATAAATGGCATTTGAATTTTTAATGAAGTTTAATTTCTTATGTCTTATGAACTTTATTCTATGTCAATTAAATTATAAAATATTCATGAAAGTCAGTGTATTGGCCTTATAAGATATTTTAATATATAATAAAATACATAACCCAGAATTTTAACACAAAAATAGCATATTTTTTAATACGGTAGCCATTGGCGCATAGAAGATAGATCGTCGGGACAAATTTTTTTTTTTCATTTTATATAACATAAAATAAGCTTTAATTTGATATATGTTTAAAGGACGCAGTATTTCCGGAACATTTTCAAAAATTAAGTTGAAAAAGTTAGTTTTTGTAAAAAAGTTGCTATTTTAAATCCCCCCTGTGAGCAGAATAAGTGTTAGATNTTCTATTTTAAATCCCCCCCAGTGAGCTGGTTAAGTGTTAGACTTTCAAAAAAAATGATATCAAATGAAAGGGAAATATCTAAGGTTTTAGTATAAAAAAAATTATGTTGATTTGTTGATTTTTGAAAAAAATATGTTAGTTAAAAAAAAAAGAGTGAAAAAAATGACAAAATTTACCGATTTTCAAAATAGTAATTTTTTTGGAGGTTTCCCCCATTTACGGGGAATAAGGGAAATTTTTTCAATTTTTGAGGGTAATTTCTTCAACTAGATACGATTTGTGATCTTTTGACGTATTGTTGAAAGAAATCGGTCCAATGAGAGCTGAGAAAAAGTGGTAACAGACACAAAAAAAAACACATAATAGTAAAATTAATACCTTTCAGCTTCGCATCAAAGCTAAAAATCATAGTAAAATTAATACTTCCTCATCTTTGCATCGAAGCTAGCTAAAAATTATAATCTAAAATAAGACTAGGAATCGAAATAATTTCGTTTATTGACAAATTTTATTATATTTAGTAAATGTAAATTTATCTATAACGAGTTTTCTTTTAGTACATATCGAAAAAAAAGTTTACATAAACCAAAAATATTATTAGTCCGCTTTGAAACCTTAATTGAACTTTACATTTGTCTTTAAAAACAGTTTAAAATTCGAAATTAACTGAAAAAAATGTTTTGGTTTTTATACTTAATTAGCTTAAATTTTAGATTTTCCTAATATTTTAAAAAACGACTTTTAAAAATGTTTTAAAAACGAAGTCGTTTGATTACGTTTCAATTATTTCAATTTTTTTGTAATGTTGAAAATTGAAATAACTTCTGTTCAAAGCACTAATCTAAAGTATTTCATAACTAGTTACTGAAAATTCACCACGTAGTGAAAGATTAGTTACAAAATAAGCTTATACAAATTTTTATAATAAGTTTAAGTATATAATTTGAATTTTCATAGATACCTGATAAAAATAACAAATTATAGTTTGTTATTTTTTTTTTTGAAACTTAAAAGTTGAATACTACTTCTTGGTAAGTGTTCAAAATATTTCTATATTTTTAAAGAAAATTTAAATTTTAGAAATTACTTATTAACTTCGATGCGAAGCTGAAAAGGTATTAATTTTATTATTATGACTTTTTTTATTTTTATTTTATTGTTGGAAATCACGGCTACTGTGCCATAACACTAATATCCCAAACGGCAGTTGACTTTTTACCATCGTCGCGACCATTACTCTTTTGTCTTATATTTAATTTAAATTAGCTATCACCAAAACAGTTTGTATGTGTGTTGCTGTCAGCTCCCTGTTGGATTATATCATCTTTAAGTTTCTAGCCGATTGTGTTGTTTGTAATATTCTTCTCCGGAATATTTACTCACATCATATTAAGATATAATGTTTTAAAAGTACATTTCATTCTTGTTTTTCAGATTTGTCAATAAAGTGTCGGGACAAATTTTTTTTTCCATTTTATAGTACATAAAATAAGCTTTAATTTGATATATGTTTAAAGGACGCAGTATTTCCGGAACATTTTCAAAAGTTCAGTTGAAAAAGTTAGTTTTTGTAAAAAAATTGATATTTTAAATCCCCCCCAGTGAGCTGGTTAAGTGTTAGACTTTCAAAAAAAATGATATCAAATGAAATGGAAATATCTAAGGTTTTTGTATAAAAAAAATTATGTTGATTTGTTGATTTTTGAAAAAGATATGTTAGTTTTAAGAAAAAAAAGTGAAAAAAATGACAAAATTTACCGATTTTCAAAGTTGTAATTTTTTTGGAGGTTTCCCCCATTTACGGGGAATGAGGGAAAATTATTCAATTTTTGAGGGTAATTTCTTCAACTAGATACGATTTGTGATCTTTTGACGTATTGTTGAAAGAAATCGGTCCAATGAGAGCTGAGATTGGGCATATACAGACACAATAAAAAAAAAAAAAAACACATTATAGTAAAACCAATACCTTCTCAGCTTCGCATCAAAGCTAAAATTGAAAAATAAATTTTAGTACTCATATTAAATGTAATGTAACTCGAAAAATATTTGTTTAAATGAAAAAATATAAGATACCATTTTTTTTTAAATTGTCTTTTAAACAACTTTTGTATGAAATTTATGTAAGTTAAATATTTTTTGAGAAAATTAAAAAAGCTCATGTTTTTGAACTTTTGCGAGGCTGTAAAAAAAAGCTCAAGTCTAATCGATGAGGACTTTTAGTATGTTATTATACATATCTTAATTCAACTTTAAAAAAAAAAAAATTTGGTTAGAAATTTTTTCCGCCATTGTTCAAAAATACTTCTTTGTTGACTGGCCTACATATATTAAGAATAATGTAAGGAAAACGCTAATAGCATCCCAATAAATCTGTTGCATCATTTATATATGATACAGAAAATTTATATAAATGCATAGATCCCAAAATGTTACAATATGATTTAGTTCAAAATATTATAAAAGGACTACATCCCAAGATTGGTAGATATGTAGGAATTTTACATAGTAATACTTTAAAAAAATTTAAATCAAAAGAGCAAAACTAAATGTTAAAACAGTTAAAAGACGTAATAGTTCAAATGTCTAAACTCCATCTACTCTTGAGTAATAATTTAAAAAACCCAGCACAGGGGGGTCGCGGCACAGTGGTGATGTAGCATAGTTGGATCAAGTATAATGATATCTGACAGTGATTAAAATCACTATAAAAAAAACCCAGCACAGTGGGGTGGCGGCACAGTGGGGTCGTTGCTTCATTGGGTCCAGTATAGATGATATCTGACAGTGATTAAAATCACTATCATAAAAAACGGTTCGATACAAATCTGTAGATAGTGTTTAATTAAAAAAAAAAATTTGTTAAAATAGCATATTTTTGGATACGGTAGCCATTTGCGAATAGAAGATAGGTCGTCGGGACAAAGTTTTTTTTTCATTTTATATTACATAAAATAAGCTTTAATTTGATATTTGTTTAAAGGATGCAGTATTTCAAGAACATTTTCAAAAATTAAGTTGAAAAAGTTAATTTTTATTAAAAAGTTGCTATTTTAAATCCCCCCTAATGACCAGGTTAAGTGATAAATTTTAAAAAAAATGATATCAAATGAAAGGTAGATATCTAACGTTTTAGTATAAATAAAAATTATGTTGATTTGTTGACTTTTCAAAAAGTTATGGCAGTTTTAAGAAAAAAAATTGAAAAAATTTCGAGAATTAGCGATTTTTAAATTTGTATTGTTTTTTGGAGTTTTCCCCCATTTACGGGGAACGAGGGAAATTATTTCAATTTTTGAGGGTAATGTCTTCAACTAGATACGATTTGAGATCTTTTGACGTATTGTTGAAGGAAATCGGTCCAGTGAGAGCTGAGAAAAAGTGGTAATAGATACATACACAAAAAAAAAACCACATTATAGTAAAACCAATACCTTCTCAGCTTCGCATCGAAGCTAATAATTTTAACAAACATAGAATTATTTATTATAATCTGCCTAGAATTTATGAAGGTTTACGTTATAATTTTAATCATTTTCGATTATGATTTAATAATTTGCGAAATCATTTGTAATGTAGCAGAATTTGTTTTGTAATTTATTAAATTCACCACTTTTTCTTCTAATATCAATTTTACAGCCATAATTCTGTAACTTTTCCTAGCTACTTCTACTACTTTACTTTTCATCTCCTCATCCATATTATCCCTACACCATTCTTTGTACTAGACTTACCTGAGTATATTATTTTATAACTCTCATCTATTTCCCTCAATTTCTCTCCTTTCTACTTAGTTTCCTGCACACAACAAATGTTAACTTTTTTCCTCTTCAATACTTCTTTTAATTCTCCACTTCTACCAGTTAATGTTCCAACAATCCAAGTACCAATTCTTATTTTGTATCTATCTTTCTCCTTTATACACTACTCCAACCTAGAGTTAAGTGGTGATGTCCCTACACCATTGACATTACAAGCGTTGGGTAGACCTGTACACATAACCGGTGAAACAGCTATCGCACAAGTTGTTCTGCTGGTATCAAACACTTTATTCCTTATGCCTTCTCTGTTTTTAACTATTTTATTCTCTCTCATCTATTGTCCCTGTGTACATCCGAGATGAGATAATTTGCCTAAGTATTGTTCAGGACACCTCATACTATTTGACAAAAATTTTTACGCTGGCTGTCGACCTGACGCAATCTCATTAGTCGCCTCTTACGACTGTCAAAGGGGCCGTGGAAGTATTCTTATCCTCTATCTACAGGGAAGTTCGTATTACACAAATAAATAAATAATATTTATTCGTAAATAATTTTTTTTCTCTTATAAAATTATAATTAAATGAAAATGTCTGAAGTTAAATGCCATGTAATTGCATAATCAAGTTTCATATGACTCCGAAGTTTGCCAGATTACCAAGTAAGTCAAAGACTAATAATATTAATTTTTACAAGTCAATAAATTTCGCTAAGGAGAAATTTCTTAAGTTAGAAATAATAAATCATTACCGTAATAGAAGTAGATTAGAAATGGGGGCTTATCAATTACATTTAAAATTCTCTAATTTTTTAAGTCAATCACAATGGGACATCTTCGAGCTGAAGATATACCAAGTGGTTGAACATAAATTTAAAACAAAAAAAGAAAAGTTAAATAAAAAATTTCAAAATTTCAAAATTTACTTTCAGAATACAAAAATAAGGGTCAAATAGATAATTTTAATAAAAGTCCGGTAGTTTCATTTTCTAAAAATGGGGGACGATTTAGTTAAAAATTACACAAACATTGTTTTTTCGCTGAAGAAACTGAAATATTTAAGTTGGGTCTTAAAACAAGTTTTTTACCAAAAAAATTTTAAATGGAAGATCTACTAGTATGCATTGAAATGGGTGTTAAAAGTGTTGATTTTAATAATCAAGTCTTAGCAAAAAAGAGTGTTTAAATTTTCTACAAAAAAATTCTGTTATAAATAAAGGGGATTTAGGAAAAAATGAAAAATATTCACGACTCATAAATGACTTAAAAAATGAAAACTGTTTTTATTTAAAGTCAGATAAGGGTAATTCTGTTGTAATACTAAAGAAAGAAGATTATTTTGAAAGAGTATCAAGAATGATTCAAAAGGGTCCTTATAAAGAAATTAAACAGAATCCATTAAGTAAAATGATAAGGGAGGCTACAAACGTCATAAATAGTTCAAAATTAATAATCAAAGAAAAGTTCAGGTTTTTTATTAAAATTTCAAACCCTCAAATACCTAAACTACATGCTTTGCCAAAAATACATAAGCCAGGAAGTACTATGAGACCTATTGTGTCGAATATTAATGCTCTGACTTACAATTTGGCTAAACACCTAGTAAGGGCATTTTCATCTTTTAAAAAATTCGATAGTTTTTCAGTTAAAAATAATATTTACTTAGTTAAACAATTATCTGGTTATACCATTCAAAATAATGAAAGGTTAATTTCTTTTGACGTAGTAGCCTTATTTCCGAATATTCCAATAAATATAACAATTGATTTTCTTAAAGACTGACTGGCTAAAGGAATAAAACATTGAACAGGATAAAATAAATAAGCTTATTAATTTAACAAAATTATGTATGAGTCAAAATTTTTTTCAGTTTCAAAATAAATTAAAAGAACAGAGGGGGAACTAAATTTTGAAATTTATCGGAAAAACACACACACGTTCAGATACATTCCGAACACATCGAACCACACCTGGCAACACAAATTGTCAGCTTTTAATAGTATGGTTTACAGATTAATTAATATTCCGATGAATAAAATAGATTTTGATAAATAATTGGTGGTTATAAAAGAAATAGCTAAATTTAATGGGTATAACGATAACATAATTTCAAAATTAGTCCGAACACAAAAGTGGAAAAAAGAAAGGAGGGCAGCTATTACACTCACCAGCGAGAGGGAACAAAAAGTAATTAGATCACCAATTTTATATTATCTGGACATCTCAAATGGATTGATTTAAATATTTAAGAATTTTGATATTACTTTGGTAACATCTAAGAGTAATAATTTAAGAGATTTATTAGGTAACCCTAAAGATAAGGTAGATGAAGGGGGCAAATCAGGCATTTATAAAATACAATGTGAAAGTTGTAAAAAATGTTACGTAGGACAAACAAAAAGAAATATAGGGGTCAAGAAGTTGAGAAATCTCCAGTGGCTGAACATTTATTGACACATAATCACTCCATTAAAACCATAAAATTAATTAAAAACTTAAATAATTACAAAGAACTTAATATCAGAGAAGCAATAGAAATGTTTAAAAATAAAAACAATTTAATTAATTGGGATCTTGGCCCACTGAAAAATTCATTATTAAACTTGTGTAAACTGGCAAAATGTGATAATATTACTTAGTGATAACGTCACTAGGTGATAAGGTCACTAGGGGTATATAAGGGAGTTTTTTCTAGTCGGGGTGNGTAAAATGTGATAATATTACTTAGTATTAAGGGAGTTTTTTCTAGTCGGCGTGTCAGTATGTGTTTAGCATTGATAATGGTAATATTGTTTCCGAAATACGTATCCGCGACTTTTCATTAATTTTTTGTGGCTTTGAGTTTAATATTTTTTAGTTTTTTAAATTAATAATGTTTTTAATATAGTTTTAATTTTACTTGCTTATTATATAACTGGGTAAAATATAGTCATTATGTAGGATTCTGAAATGAATTAAATCAATGGGTCGCATAATAGCTAAAATAATAAAACAAATAACCTGAATTTTATATATATTTTTTTCTCTTTTCTTTCTTTAACAAAAATTACGACTTTCATATTTTATATCATTAATTAGTTCTATACAAATACTATTAGAATACAATATATTTATTAGAGAATGCCTATTGCTTGTGGCAAAATCTATAAATCAAAAATTTCTTGGTGGAGATTCATATATAAAACTTGTATAGAAAGCGATCTCTGCTCAAAATGCCAATATAGATATATGCTATACAGGAACTATCACTTAGTCGATAATGAACATACATGGAAAAGTGATGTTATCAACTATTTTCGTGATAAAAATATAAATTGGATGGCTGAACAAATTGCTTATTATTCAAAATTCGATGTAGAATTTGCATTACGCCATTTTTATTATACTAAATTTCATAATGGGGTACAAGATAAAAGCCATTCAATATGGCTTCAACATCTAACATATAATAGTATAATGTCAACCAACAATAATATAAGTGGAAGTTACTGGAATACTTTAATCTACATGATTTTAAATATTGGGGGACCTACTGAATATTTCCATTTAAAACATTTGGATAAATACCATATAGACACACCTCATGTTGATAATAATCAATATGATATAGATGAGGATAATGAATGGTATCTCGATTCTAAAAGAGACTTTAATAATGTCATAAAGAAATATCAACTTATAGTTGAATCTTCTAAAATTTATTATTACCCATATAAATTTCGAAAGCAAGATGATCACGAAACTACGGTAGAATACATTAAAGGATGTTTTCAGGACCAATTTCCTGAACAGACAGTGGCTCTTGCGTATACACGTATTAATACTCACTAAAAAAATAATAATAGAATTTATATATATAAATCTTTTAATCACTATTAATATAGAAATCTTTGAAACATTTGTATAATTATCTCACAAAAATTATTATCTTATGAGATATTGGTATACTTGGCATACAGAATGTAAAATCCTATTTTAGTAATAAACCAATTTCTTTCTTGGCTATTGGGATAGCTTTTTATGCAGAATATGATGTAAAGTTGGAAATGAGAAAATATTATAAAACTGTGTTTTTGCCCAACATAGTCTGATTGGGGGCATTTTTCATGGCAAAATAAATTAAGCGACAATAGTTTTTTTTTTTTTTTCACGACCGGCTTAGTTGTAGGCCGCCCTAGAACTACCGTTAGGTATTACTTCAGGGCGGCTCAAGCCGTCTCTAAAACTCACACCACCACGTTGTGAATCAGCCCGAAATTAATCAAGAGCTGATTCACAACGTGTTGTCGCCTCCTCCGTTAGTCGGATCCCAGAGTGGGATCCGTTGCCCGGGTTGCACCACGTGGAGGTGGGGGCAGGACTTTGCGAAGGGGGCAAAAATAACTCACAACACATAAAACATATAAACACGAATACCTAAGGCGCCGGCCTAAACCAGCGCCTTAGGTCCTCCTGTACCGGGCGGTGCGGCTGTCTCTGTCTGAGGCGTTCAGCTTCCTCCCTTTTTTTCAAGATGGATTCGGCAAACGCCTGAACGAGCCTCCACGCTATTGACTCATTATGAAAGAATCTACCATAACCAATAGACCTATAAACTTTAATATTGATAATATGGAGGACTGTGTTGAGCATATCATAAATTTCTTTGCATCCTAAGAATGTATATATTGTGAATATTCCGATTATGACAAATTTAACGAATATAATGAATATGACGAATATAACGATTGGTAAATATTATGATGCATATTTTTCAGGGTTGTAAATTGCTCATAGTCAATCACATTTTTATACTATTTTCTTCCAACATGCTTTATCATAAAATGTATTAATAATTTGTTAATTCATAATTATATTGAAATATAATATAACTATTAATCAATATTTTTTATAATTCTCTTAATCTTAATTATAATGCTATTATAACTTATTATTGGATTGTCTATGGTATATATACATTTAATTTAATAAACTAACTTTTCTTCGACATTTATTTGTTTTTATAGTGTAATATTGATGTTAGTATAATACATGGTATATAACTCTTTAAACTCATGAAATTTAATTAAATATTGCTTACTTATCTTTTAATTATATTAAATCCATATTCTTATATGATACTAACGGTGTCGGATTTACCTTTTCATCCGCCCTGGGCTATAAGGAAAATGCCGCCTCAAAATTTGTTCAAATCAATATGAGTTCGTATAAGTGTTATTTCAGTGCACAATTAAAAACTTTAAAATCAGGTACTTTTAAAACTGGAGGTATAATTTTAAAATACAAATAAAATACATAAGTCGAAACATACAGTAGGTAGGTCGAAATTTAGGGCTGTCAATATTTCAGCCTCAATGTTGAGAAGCATCAAACTATTTAATCGTGTTTCTAATGTCGTCGACCTTAAACAATTTTCTATACGTTTTTACCCCTCAATTTACGCTCGGCACTGCAATTCGTAACAGGTGTTGTGCGGGACAACGTGATAAAGTCGATGGTTTATAATCGCTATCACTTGAACAACTATTACTTGATTCACAACTCATTTATGATGCACGAGTTAGAATCTCAAAAAATATTTTTTTTTGTTTATAAAGCACTTTAAATAAGTTCTGCACTATCTAGCAATGAGCGAGTAAGCGAGTGGTACAATTCTTACCATTTACTAAAGATAGTAAAAATTAAATTAAAATATTTTTTTTAAATGGTATAAATTAGAATATTCTATAAAAAATCATATCTTTTTTTTTCTAAAAAAAAATGTTCAATCCCAATAAATATAGTATTTAAAAATAGAAATTGAAATATTTAATCGAGATAGAAAAATAACATATATTAATTTTATTTTGAATTAAAATTGTTTCTCTTTTTAATTAAATTATTTTAATAATGAACATTCTTTTGATTTAGAATTACATTTACTAAAAAATAAATTTATTTGATACTACTATTTAAATTAGAAAAAGTCAATCGCAAAGTATGTATAGGATTTAAAAAAAATCCAGCACAGGGGAGTCGCAACACAGTGGTGACATGGCATAGTTGGATCAAGTATAATGATATCTGACAGTGATTAAAATCACTATAAAAAAAAAAACGCTTCGATGCAAATCTTTAGATAGTGTTTAATTTTAAAAAATTGGTGGATTATTCCAAAAGCTTCATAAACTGCTAGTTCCTTATTAATATCCTGATTAAGATAAAGTATGTCGAATGAAAAAGGGATTATTAAAAAATAGTATTTCCCATAAAAAAATTATATTGATCAATACACTTTTCAATAAGTTATAGCATTATAAAGTTAAAAATGTAAAAAATAAAATTGAGAATTTTCACACAATAATAGCATTTGGTAGCCATTTTCACCTTGAAGACAAAATAAAGTCCGAAATTTTTTTTTTNNNNGGTAGCCGTTTTCACCATGAAGACAAGTCCAGAGGTCAAATTTTTTTTTTTTTAAATTAATGTACATTACATTAACTTTAATTTAAGATATATATAAAAGTGTCAGACCTTCCGGAACAGTTTCAAAAGTTAAGTTGAAAAAATTCTACTTTTTATATGCATTTTTTTATTTTATGCCCCCCCATATACAGAGTGGCTTCTGGACTTGTCTTCATGGAGAAAACGGCTACCGGATGCTATTTTTGTGTGAAAATTCTCGATTTTATAATTTACATTTTTTACTTTAAAGTGCTATAACTTTTTAAAAAATGAATGGATCAATACAATTTTTTCATGAGAAGTAGTATTTATATACATCTTTCATTGGATATACTTTTTTTTTAAATCAGACTATTTCCCTATATATGGGGGGGCTTAAAATATAAAAAATGCATATAGAAAGTA
>NW_026099573.1:27974849-27975296 GCF_025091365.1 Daktulosphaira vitifoliae
ATAGCTATATCTCAATAATTAATTTTTTTACATTTTATTAAAAATATTAATTATTTTTAAATTTTAAATAAAATGTAAAAAAAAAATCTAAGATAGCTATTTTGTAGAGTAGATTTTAAGAAAAATTTTAGTAAAAAAATATCTTATTAATATTCAGTAGTAAATATTCTGTAACGTTTTGAAGTTTGTGAAAATTTGAATTTTCATGTATTATTTTACGGTATTAAACATTGAAATACGTATTGAGAAAAGGACAGAAGAAAACGCTATCTTTTCAATATACTTTTGAATGAGAATGATAAGTAATAATTGCCTTATCTAATTTCTTATCATGGTATTAATGCCAAGTTTGTAATGTATACACATTATCATCATATGTATACACAGTAATCATGAAAAGATAGCATTTTCTTCTGTCCTTTTCTCAATACGTATTTCAATGTTTAA
>NW_026099573.1:27975994-28153346 GCF_025091365.1 Daktulosphaira vitifoliae
AAAAAAAAAAAAAAAAAAAAAAAAAAAAAAAAACACATCATTGTAAAACCAATACTTTCCAGCTTCGCATCGAAGCTAAAACATACATTTTGATGACAAATATCTCTTTGAAATATTTCATATTTAACAATTGATTCTTGATTGAAATGGAATTGAATTATTTGGACCAGTGTAGTTGAATTGTACTTAATATAGAATGGCTTGACTCAAATTGAATTAAACGGCTTGTAAGGAATTTGAAAAAATTTATTTTGACACAACGTTGATGATTAGAATAGTTTCACTTCTTGATTTTGTAGAAATTTGGTTGTATTTGAATGTATTGATTCTATAGTTTTTATCAAAATGTTGATTGCGACGATGTAGAAATTCAAAATTGTTTAATTATTTTGACTGTCACTTTATAATTGTTGTTATGTTCTCCACGATATCTGGTGGTCGTGTTATATCACGGCAGCGGCAAAGTCAAGTTATCGTCCGCTAGACTGCGACGGTGTACACAACGGAGTATTGGTTTTGATAAACACGGCGGCGGCATCAATCGGTCGAAATAGTGTTGCCACACGAAATAGAATTATGTAGTAAGGTTATTCCCTATCTACCAAGGACGCTTCCACGCGGTTTAATGAATGTATGTTTTTCTTACCAAATATTTTTTTCCTTTTTAGTTTTCGAAAGACCCTCGAAGACGTTACCGCTCTATTACCGCTGCCACCAAATATGTTGTGAGGGCTCACGTGGTAAAGGAATTAAACTTAATAAAAAAAAAAAAACAAAAACACTCACTTTTCAATAAAAATGCAGAATATATAATTTGATTGAACAGTAAATAATACACCGTTAATTATTAATATTAATACAAATGAATAGGATAATGGAATAGAATGATATAGAATGATTTAGAATGAAATAGAATGAGTGTAACTAGCGCATACTAAACCACGACTGACTGTAGAGGACCTTCAGAGGGAGTCCGTTACCCATTGTTGACCTAAATCCTTTTGTCAGCACATTCCTGTGTTCGACAACAGTCGGACGACCATGTATTCTATACTCTACTCAATTATAAAATAATATTCAGGGGTTCTTAACGCAGGTATGCAATTGAAAAATCTGTAGGAGATGTCTATGTTCGGAAATACAGATGCCAGATCGTATTCACGTATGTGTTGTAGTAATTTTGACGGGAAATATTTCTCAATACCTTTATTTTTGCAGTATAATTTAAAATTAATTAACCCATCTGCAAATGACGACTCTAAATCTGGAAAACAATTTTGTAAAACTTCAGCTTTTTCTCTAAGATCAGTCTCATCTAATTCGCCAAATCTTAAAAGCGCTGTAAATTTCTCAAAAATGTCTAGGTATAGCTCATACTTATTTTCAAGTTATTATACCTCTAAGTTATAACTCTTATTATATCCATGATGGGAATGAACGTATATATCTTAAAATCGGATCTCCCGTTAAATTCAACTTGCCCCTCATTAGTTTCATCCGCATGGAGACGACGATATTTTCTCCTTTTCTTCTCANTAGTTTCATCCGCATGGAGACGCCGATATTTTCTCCTTTTCTTCTCATTTTTATACCCCTTATTTATCGACATTTTGAGGGCTTTTTCCTAGAAATGATCAAAATTATTACAAATATTCTCAGCAAGATCAACGAGAGATTTATACAGATCAAGCACTTCCCTCATCTGTATCTTTTGCAACACAGCATTGAATCGATCGAGTATAACATTCCATACATTCACCATAATAGCCGTTTCCAAATGTTCCAGCTTTCTTCTAATACCGTTCGCTGTGTTCTTAGTTGCTGCTTTTTCCAACAGATTGTCTTCAATTGATTTCAAAGCACCACATACGAGAAAGGACCCAAAAAAAACGGGAATTGTGTGACAACTTTTTTATTTACATATTTTTTACACCAAATTTGTATCACCTTCAAAGTAACCTCCATTGACTGAAATAAACTTGTTCAATCTTTTTTTCCAGTGTTCAAAACAGTTTTGAAATTAATTTTTTGTTATGTTTTTTATACTTTTCAGCGATTTTTGTTTCACTTCTTCTACAGTCCCAAAACGTTTTCCTTTCATGTCCTTTTTGAACATAAAAAATCACAGGGGGCAAGGTTCGGCGAATAGAGGGAGGTGCACATTCGGTGTCATGCCGTTTTTCGTCAAAAATCGCTTCACGGACAGCGCTGTTTGGGCAGGTGCATTGCCATGGTGGAAGAACCAATCGCCTGTGCGTCAAAGCTTCGCCCTTTTCTTCCGAATGTTCTCCCTCAACCTTTTCAATACCTTCAAGTAGCGATTTTGGTTGACCTTTTGGCCTGGAGAAATAAATTCTGCGTGCACAACACCTCTGCAATCGAAGAAACAAATGAGCAATGTCTTGATGTTCGACTTGATGTGCCTTTTTTGGACGAGGAGAGAGGGGCGTCTTCCATTGGCTTGATTGCTGCTTTGTTTCGGGATCGTACCCATAGCACCATGATTCATCATGGTTGTTTTCAGCATCGCAAGGGTTTCCGCGTGTGTTTTTCTTAACAAAAAACAAAATTTCATAGCCACGCGTAGCTCTTGGCACTCAGCCATCTTACGTTTTCACCGAAACGGAAAAATCCGTTCCACTAGAAAAGTTCTCACGGACGAACGAATACGCTCACAACAACGAGACTTTGTACACTGACTAGCGAGAGTCACCTCTTGGAAGAGAAATACTAAAGAACCCGATCCCTTCCTCCACGCCATCCGCCTCCTAATTCCCGTTACTTTTGGGTCCCCCCACGTATTTCTTCCCAAAATTTATATAGTAAGTCTACCCCATTGGCTCGTGCAGACCAACGAGTTTTATATAGGGACTTAAGGGTTATGTTTTTTGAATTCGCAAAAGATTGTAATATTTTCCATCTTGCTGGTGATTTGCTAAAAAAATTATATACATTTTGATTCAAATCAAAAAATCAAATTTACTCAGGGCAGGACTCAGCAGTATGTGTACCCACTGTATTTAATTCATGTCCAGCACATGGTGTAAACTGTGCCAGAGGGTTATATTTTTTTGCAGCATTGACCATACGTCAAGACCATACTGACCTCTCAAGTCATTAATATTTATTTACAAGGATTCTAGATTTTCTTTCACAGCATTATACATATCTGTACCCTTATGTCCAACATTATCGAGTAATTTTACAAAACATTCAACTGCTACGCCATTAGGTAATACGTATCTTAAATTAAAAGCAAGCTGATCTACGTGAGAAATATCAGATGTAGAATCAAAAATTATTTGATAATATTTCGCTTTTTTCACCCCTGCAATAATTGTCACCCTAACTTTCTTGTCATAAGTTCGATCACTTCTTCAAAAATTGTTCTTGACAAATAGCTCGTTTAGCCACTACCTTTGTTTGCGTAATTTTCAATAAGATCGTTCATAAATGGATCAAATTCAGAAAGAAATTCGAAGAGAATTAAACAATTTCCATTACTTTTAAAGCCGATTTTCTCAGTAGCATGCTACTGTTTGTATTAGAATCATTGAATCCATTCGAATCACAAAAAGAATTCTGTCCATAACAACCAAAGAGCAAACAGGGGCCACAAAAAACAGATTTCATGCTTTCCGAGTATATAAGCCATAAACGAATGGAGATTTTATTATTGTGCATTTTTCTTTGAAATAAAGAAGCCGACATAGATCTATATTGATTTTCATTCACATACTTTCGTCTGGAAATTTAAATCTGCGATTTTATTCTGGTTACAACCGCGTTTTGCAATATAGTCACGAAAATAATCATTTATAACCCACTGATCAGAACCGTCATTATTTTCATCGGATTTTTCAAGTTCTTCGATAAGAGGTGTAAGTGTAAGTGCTTCAGTTGACCCTGACGGAGCACTAGGCAGATCAGTTGTTTTCGTTTTAAAAAAAGTTCCCAACATGGGCACTTTCGACAGCACTTCTTCTTCGCGTTTAGATTTTTCTTTAGCTAACTTTATGTATTAAGAGATTTAAAAATTATTTGAATAATCTAATAAAAGCAATGCAAATGTNGCCGCTCAACCTTTTCCTTCCATCCATTTAAAAATTATTTGAATAATCTAATAAAAGCAATGCAAATGTAAAACACAAAATCATAAAACATAATCAAAATTATTAATCGATACACAAAAATATTTTCATTACGCTTGTAATAGGAGAACGCAAAAACGTTAAAAATAAACGCAAATAACTTATACAGGCAACCAATCAGTACCCATTCCCAAAAAATAATTTGTACAAATTTATATTGATTTACGCTAAATTGACTTAAATTGACAAAACAATTTTTTGATAACAATAATAATAAGTATGAAATATGTTATATGAATACTTAATCTAATATTAAGAATAATAATACACACAAATCTATGTGTTAAATTTTCTGAAATAACATATTTAAAATAATAATTAAAAATGTATTTATAAATTATTAAATTAATAAACTAATGATAAAAATAGGTACTTATGTAGGCAATAATCGTTTGCTTGTAGACACAATTACATTGCGGATGCTCGTGTAAAAACAAAATAACTTAATAGTAATATAAACATAATAATAAAATCGTTATCGCAAGTTGACGACGAAGTTAAACAAACATTGTAAAAAAAAAATAATTCCAAGAATAATAATAACATTCACTATCTAAAACATACTAAAAATAGCACGTTTGCAGTGCCGGATTTAACTTACCAGAAAAAGAAGTTATATCCGCCTCTAAGAGTAAAACAAAAATGTCTTCAAAAAAAATTTGTCCCCCCCTCTGAAGTTGCCGCCCTGCTATATAGCCCAGTTAGCCCATATGGTAAATCCAGCACTGGATACTAATTAACTATGTGTATAATATAACATGTATACTAGGGTGGCCCTCAAAAATCGAATGTCTTTTTTTTTTTTACGCTACCCCTTAATTTTTTTTTAATGGTCAAAAAAATGAGCTGTGCAAAATTTGGGACCGATCCGTTAAGGTTAACCCGTGCCGCCGGGCCTATTAAGTTGAGTGGAAAAGTCAAATTTAATAGAAATAACTGATCTATGTTTCGTAACTTTTTTTTCTCATAACTTAAAATTATAAAAGTAAAACTCAAGTAAAGGAAATTTTACAAGAAATTCAAAAATAATAACTTTAGTGTTGTTTTCTCAATAAATAGCCCACAAAAACACTACATACAGTAAAAAACACGTAAAAGTCTTAAAAATATGTTATAACGGATTTTGTTGATTTTTACTAATTTATTTTCATTTTATTCTATGGAAAACTCATATTCGTTTAAAAAAAGGTTCTAAAAGTTTAATTTTTTATGCCAATTAGGATAATTATATTAGATTTATTATTTTATGGACAGTTAATTAATGATTAATTACAAACCTAACAAAATTTATTGTATTATTACATTTTGTCGTATTACTGTATCAATTTTGGTTTACTGTTCTAATTGTATTATCATTAAAGATAAGTATATTTGTGTTATTTTCATTCGACTGACATAAATTGTGCGGTATAAATGCAGCAGACAGTTTGTGGACATGTTTAATCATATTTTACCTGTTTATTGTTACATATTAAATGATAAGTTTTAGTCACAAAAATACACTATTATTGCTCTTAAAGATACAAAAACACGCTGGTCGAATTGCAGTTAGCCGCAAAGAAAAAGTAGATGCTTTTACATTAAAGTTTGTAATTAATCGTTAATTAACTGTCCATAAAATAATAAATCTAATATAATTATCATAATTGGCATAAAAAATTAAACTTTTAGAACCTTTTTTTAAACGAATATGAGTTTTCCATAGAATAAAATGAAAATAAATTAGTAAAAATCAACAAAATCCGTTATAACATATTTTTAAGACTTTTACGTGTTTTTTACTGTATGTAGTGTTTTTGTGGGCTATTTATTGAGAAAACAACACTAAAGTTATTATTTTTGAATTTCTTGTAAAATTTCCTTTACTTGAGTTTTACTTTTATAATTTTAAGTTATGAGAAAAAAAAGTTACGAAACATAGATCAGTTATTTCTATTAAATTTGACTTTTCCACTCAACTTAATAGGCCCGGCGGCACGGGTTAACCTTAACGGATCGGTCCCAAATATTGCACAGCTCATTTTTTTGACCATTAAAAAAAAATTAAGGGGTAGCGTAAAAAAAAAAAGACATTCGATTTTTGAGGGCTACCCTAATGTATACTTGTCAAATACTTATATTAAACTAATAACTTAAAAAATATATATAAAAATACATTAAAAAAATTTTTTTTTTGTATGTTGACTATAAGTAATAATTGAAATAATTTGCAATTCCTTTTAACAATTTAAGCTTATTATAATTTTAAAATATAAAATTTCATAATAGTAATGTATCACACTTATTTACTGTAAAATTTTATAAAATGCATATAAAAAATGTATAAAATAACATTTAAACAAAAATCTTCAATTCACATCAAAAGTACCAAAAGCAATCAATCAACAACCAGAGTATACGCATAGTAACTTGAATGTTTCGTACATTATTATGTCTACAATCAAAAATGTCTTTTCAAAGAATTTCAAAATCCAGTAACTGACAATTAAGTAACAATAAATATGCTAAAACTAATCAAAACATTTATCAATTAAATAAAATATTCAGCTTATGATTGGCAAAAGAACATGACACAATGTTTCTACTACACTTAGTATACAGAAATATGACTTCGCTAACCAAACAGAATAATACTCAATCAGTCAATCAAGACGATGAGAATATGATAAGTATAAATGATGTACAATAATATATGAGTGAAAATATTATACTTGTGAAAATAAAGTATAAACTATTGCATTGTTAATATTAAATAATTGTAATAAATATAATGAAAAATCATTTGATGATAAATCTGCAATTATTAATTATTTTATGCTAAAAATTATCTGTTTATGAAATAACTTTCACAAAAGAAAACGATTCAAAAATAATTTATAAAATTTTTAAATATTTTTCTTGATTCTTTTGAAACAAATTACAATTATAAAGACTAAACAAAAAAATAATCAATTTTTGCTTGAAAATCAAATTTAGAGATATTAGGTTTCAATAAAAACCATTTGAAGTATTTTTTCTGGGAAAATATTAATTCTAAAATATATCACCTTCGAATATAAAAATAAGTTTATTAAAATTTATTTATTTTTTGTTTTTACTTAAAAAAATTATTATAATATATCATATAAATTAATTGTACTTGATTAAATTACAATTAAAATACAGGTTTAAATAAAAAATACAAAACAAAATTTTTATTTTGATGTTTTATCAATATATTATTAAACAAGACAATTTTAGTAAATTTATTTGTATTACTTTATAATTTTATTAATTATGTATATTCCCATACAATTGTAATAGTTTTTCTACATAAAATAATATAATCTCCACTCATTTATTGATTTGTGGGATGAAAACCCCTATTATATGAATCTTTAAATTCTCCATATAGTAATTTTTTCCATAAACTTTAGGATTTAACTGCTAAAGCATTTAATTTTTTAGAAATCAACATTAATAAATATAAACATTTAGAATCCAATCAAGTTATTATGTACAATATTAATTCTTCCGGAAGCTCACACAATCCAGGATATTGACCAATAGTTTTATTTAATATTTGAGATTTAATCGGAACACTTATAAATTTTTAAACTTTATTTTCATTTCAATTAAATTGTCAGTTGATACATTGTTAATACATGGAAGTATTATTGATTTTGATATATTTAAATTATTTAATGAAATAATAATAAAATTATCAATAGGTATTCTAACTAAATTACATAAATTATTAGTTAATAATAGTTGAGTTGTAAAGATATTTTGTTTTTCATGCCAAAATGAACTAAGGGCATGACTGTTTATTAATTTTTTTAATTCAATATTTGAATCTATTTTGTTAAAATGTTCTCTTAAAGTAACTGGAACAAAGCCAGTTTCAACGGCAAACACAAAAGATAAACCAAATACTTTTATGTGTATAGTTTTATAATGATTATAATTTATAATGATTCAACTTTGTTTTGTAGATTTTTAATTTGTTTGTTTAGTTATGGGCTATTCAATTTTTAATATAGTTACCCTATACATAATACCTAAATAAATTGCTCGAAAGAAAAATTTTTAGTTTCGATGCGAAGCTGAGAAGGTATTAATGTTACCATGATGTGTTTATTTTTTTATTTTTTTTTTTTTGTGTCTGTCATTACTTTTTTTCAGCTCTCACTGGACCGATTTCTTTTAACAATACGTCAAAAGATCACAAATTGTATCTAGTTGAAGACATTACCCTTAAAAATTTAAAAATTTTCCCTCGTTCCCCGCAAATGGGGGAAATATCCAAAAAAATTACAAATTTAAAAATCGACAAATTTTGTCATTTTTTTCACNTCTTCAAAAAAATTACAATTTTTAAAATCGGTAAATTTTGTCATTTTTTTCATTTTTTTTTCTTAAAACTTCCATAATCTTTTCAAAAATCACAAATCAACATAATTTTTTTTTTAAATAAAATCTTAGATACTTTCTTTTCATTTGATATCATTTTTTTGAAAATTTAACACTTAACCTGCTCACTGGGGGGGTTTGAAAATGGCAACTTTTTTACAAAAACTAACTTTTTCAATTTAATTTTTGAAAATTTTCCAGAAATACTGCGTCCTTTAAACATATACCAAATGAAAGCTTATTTTATGTACTGTAAAATGAAAAAAAAAATTTGCCCCGACACTTTATCTTCTGCATGCAAATGGTTGCCGTAGTTAAAAAAAACGCTATTTTTGTGTTAATATTTTCGATTTTCGATTTTAAATTTTCAACTTAAAAATGCTATAACTTTTCGAAAAATGTAAGTATCAGCACAAATTTTTTTTTATAAATACATTATATAACATCTTTTATTTGACATACTTTTTATTAAAATTGGACAAATTCCCCTTATAGAGGGGGCGTTCAAAACTTGAAACATTGTATAAATAATAGAACTTTTTTAACTTAACTTTTGAAAGTGTTCCGGAAATACTGCGTCCTTTAAACATTTAAATAACATATAAACATAAAATTAAAGCTTATTTTATGTACTATAAAATGAAAAAAAAAATTTGTCCCAACACTTTATTGACAAATCAGAAAAACAAGAATGAAATGTACTTTTAAAACAGTATATCTTTATATGATGTGAGTTTTACAAGAGTTAGTAGATATTCCGTTAAAGAATATTACAAACGACACAACCGGCTAGACATCTAGAGATGATATAATCCAACAAGGAGCTGACAGCAACACACACACAAACTGTTTTGCTGATAGCTAATTTAAGTTAAATATAAGACAAAAGAGTAATGGTCGCGACGATGGTAAAAAGTCAACTGCCGTTTGGGATATTAGTGTTATGGCACAGTGGCCGTGATTTCCAACAGTAAAATAAAAATGCTATTTTTCTATTAAAATTCTAGGTTTTGTATTTTATTTTATTTTAAAATATCTTAGTAGGAGAATATATTGACTTTCATGAATATTATATAATTTAATTGACATAGAATAAAGTACAGAAGACATAAGAAATTAAACTTATTTAAATTGATTTGCTTTTTTAAAGTGGAAAAAGTTACTTTTAAATTTGACTTAGCTTAAATAGCTAATTTTATTGTGCGACGAAAACGACGAACAGTTACCGAGTCGGTAACACTTGTGTCTTTCACGCTTAGGGTACGAGGTTCAAATACGCCAGTGACAATAATTTGGCATTTTTTTTTAGTTAGAATAAAATTTTCAAATCATTTGATATTTATCTCATTTAAATTCAATAACTTCAAAAAATATGAAGGATCCTATCACTATAGTCTCCCCTCGTGAGAAGAAATTTCTTATTCAAATTAATATTATTTTACTATGTGGTTTTTTTTGTGGCTACGATTTATTTTGCCAGCCCTCACTAGACCTATTTTTTTCAACGATACGTCAAATGATTACAATTCGTATTTAGTTTAAGTTATTACTCTTAAAAATCGAAAAAATATTCCTTATTTAAATAAAAAGTAGCTTAACCAGTTTTTTTCAAACAAACAATTAAAATCATTCATTTCTAATATTCTGAAAGTATTTATTGTCGAATTAGATTTGATATGATAAAAGTATTCAACTACAAAAGTAAATAATTTTACTTTGTAATTTATTAATTTTTTAAATCTATTTGTGTGTGCTACTACCGTCTATAATATTCCAATTTTTTTTGTAATATGTTGCTATATAAATCATAAATTTAAAAAAAAAAAGATTTTTAGTTTAATCTAAATTTAACGATGGTTTTTTACAATTATAATCAAATTTTATAATACGCTCAATTGAGTAAATCTTTTTAAAAACTTTTTTTTGTTCGTTTTTTTATAAAACATTATTTGTTTGTATACAATATAAAATACAGATAATAAATTTTTCATTGAGAAATGTAAGATGCGTAATTTAAAGCATTGGGCATATTACGACAGTAAATTTGTTGTATATTTGTTTACTTCCATAGTAAAAGCGTATCATAATTCACTGAGCAAGACTGATCAAGTTAATAGCTTTTTCTAACTAGTTACAGTTTGAGTTTCAGTTTGAATCAGTTGAGTGTTATAAGTTCAGAGTATAATTAACGACAAAAACATTGCCTACTTTAAATGTAAACCACACTTTGTAATGAATTAAAATAGGTGTTTCGAGAATATTTGAGAAACTTCTAGAATAATTATTTCACATAAATAATTATCAATTTTAAATACTTTTCTGAGCGACAGTTATTTTATTACTTTTTACAAATATATCGCTCATTCGGATGTCAATGTCAATCTTTTTAATCACCATAAGCGTATTCGTGGCGCTGAACAGACGGCAGGATAAAATAGTTAAATTCTTATAAAAAACCCAGCACAGAGGGGTCGCGGCACATATGACATAATAAAGTACATTACATTAATTTTAATTTAATATATATANACATGACGTAGCATAGTTGGATCAAGTATAATGATACCTGACAGTGATTAAAATCACTATAAAAAAAAAAACGCTTCGATGCAAATCTTTAGATAATATTTAATTTTAAGAAATTGATGGATTATTCCAAAAGCTACATGATCTGCTAGTTCCTTATTAATATCCTGATTAAGATAAAGTATGTGGAATGAAAAAGGAATTATTAAATATAATTTCTCATAAAAAAATTGTGTTTATCCATATACTTTTCAATAAGTTATAGAATTATAAAGTTATAAATGGTATAAATAAAATCGAGAAATTTCACCGTGAAGACAAAATAAAGTCCGAAATTTTTTTTTCCATAATAAAGTACATTACATTAATTTTAATTTAATATATATATANATAATAAAGTACATTACATTAATTTTAATTTAATATATATATAAAAGTGTCAGACTTTCCGGAACACTTTCAAAAGTTAAGTTGAAAAAGTAAATATTTTATGAAAAAAGTTGCTATTTTAAATCCCCCCCAATGAACAGGTTAAGTGTCTATACTGTGTCGAGATCCTAATGTGCTATCGTTTTTATAAATTAATTTANGTCGAGATCCTAATGTGCTATCGTTTTTATAAATTAATTTATTTTTCAGAGAAAATAAGTATTCAAAAATAATAAATTATTTTAATAATTTAATTATAATAGAAACATTGAGTACTAATTTAATTAATGTGAATCTTCTGTTCTATATTATTTTAAATTGTTGCTGAAAAGACAAAAGAATTATTATATTAAATATGTATAGAAACTATTAAAATTATACATCTAAAATTCAATGTATTAAAATATACAATTTTATATGTGCGCTTAAAATTATTTTATATACATATAATGGCAATATCTTAAAAAATAATAACACTGATGATGACATTCAATGTTATGAAAATGACCTTAAAAATAAATATTTAAATGTTTTTTTATATAATATTTAAATGTTAAATTTTAATTCGTACGAAATTTCCGTTCCTATACTTTCACATGAATTTAATTAACACAGTAATCAATAAAAGATTTTTGTTGATACTTTAACATAAATACGNCATGAATTTAATTAACACAGTAATCAATAAAAGATTTTTGTTGATACTTTAACATAAATACGAAGGCAAATAATTAATACTATATATTTTCACTTTTATAACCAACTCCAAAACTGAAATAGTGTTAGTAAT
This sequence comes from Daktulosphaira vitifoliae, assembly GCF_025091365.1. NCBI lineage: Eukaryota > Metazoa > Arthropoda > Insecta > Hemiptera > Phylloxeridae > Daktulosphaira > Daktulosphaira vitifoliae. Next base: position 27,988,283 of record NW_026099573.1, read on the forward strand.
ATTTTTATTGAATTCACAACTTTTATTTTAATGTGCTTAAAAAATATTTGTAAAAACTAATTGTAAATAATAAATAATTGTCGAATAAAATAAATCTCAACTTAGCAATGTATACATTAACTTTTTGCGTCATTTTACTTATTTTGTTGTACTACATGTGTAATTCAACCTACGACTATTGGAAAAAGAAAAATGTACCGTTCGTTCACCCTATGACTCTATTCGGAAATTTTTTTCATTTGACAATGGGAAAAGTTAATGTGAGTAGTGCTTATCTAAAATTGTATCGTGAAGGATTTGGAAAAAAGTATATTGGAATTTATTTTATGAGGACACCAATGTTACTTTTACGTGATCCAGAATTGATAAATCGAGTACTAATTAAAGATTTTTCACACTTCATTAATCATGGAGCTCCCTGTGATGTTGTATCAACACCTTTGTCAAATCATTTGTATAATATGAAAAGTCAACAGTGGAAAATCATGAGAGACAAAATAAGCCCTGCTTTTACGCCCTTCAAGTTGAAGAATTTGTTAGAACCTACAAAAGAGTGTTGTGAGGAATTATTAATAAATATAAAAAAAAATTTAAATAATTCAAACATAATAAATATCGAAAAGTTATTGGAAAACTTATCTATGGATGTGATTGGTGTTTGTGGTTTTGGATTAAAATTGAGTGAAATAACTTATGATGATTCTCCATTTCATAAAGCTGGTAGATTATTACTAAAACCATCACTATTGACTCAGATGAAATTTTTGACATTTTTTATTTCACCGAAACTACGAAAAGTGATTAATGTTACGGATTTTCCATCTGACGCATTGGAATTCATGGAAAAAGCATTTCGACATACAATGGACTACCGTGAAAAAAACAATATTTTTAGAGGTGATATAGTGGATTATCTGTTACAGGCAAAAAAAGATCTAGTTATTGATAAGTCAGAATCTCCAGGTAACAAAATAGTATTAATTTAAAATAATTTTTTAATTAAAATTCAATCGTTAAATTAAGTCAGATGTTGAATAATTCCTATGGGTAAATGACAATCATCGTAATAAAATGATAATTAAATATTTTTATTATTCTAAGTTATAAAAATAAGTCTCGACAATTTTTTAACCGAATTTAACGAATAGCTAATAAATTTTGGTCAACCTATAACAGAATCATTTTCTTTTAGAGAATATTTACGTTACTCATAAAAGTTTCAATGTATTTATATAATTAATAAAATAAAAGTAAATTATAGTTATAATAATGAATACACATAAAAAAAAGATTCATCCTCTTATTTTCCCTGTGTAGCGTTTCACCTGCTTTTATCCTAACTACTTGGGTCGACCACTCTAATTTTAAACTTCTACTTGACACAATCTCCAACATAATCATCCGTCCATCTCTTTTTTGGTCGTCTTCTTATTTTTCTGCCTTCAACGTTCATTTCAATAACTTTTTTACAGCTTCCGATTCCTCTCTCTTCATAACATAACCAAAGTATCTAAGTCTATTTTCTCTCATCTTATCACGATCTTCTCTAATCACTCCACTCATTCATCTATGTATTCTTATCTCTGCTACACTCATTCTCTGCTCTACTTTCTAGTCAAACGCCAAACACTCTGAATTATACATCATAGCTGGTCTAACTAGAGTTTTATAGAACTTGCCTTTCAGCCTCATTGGAATTCTTTTATCGCATAAAACAATAAACATTATATTTTCTATGATTTACGGGATATATAAATTTTAATTTGTATGTTAAAATATGTTATTATTTAATAAAGGTAGTATTTATTATATATGTATATAACATATAATTGTATACAGATAATTAAGCTATCATGAAAAAGTATCATCACTCCAATATTACACTAATATAATGGTGATAAATTTCTTTCTGTTTAAGTTATTTTTGAAGAGATACATATTATAGCGAATGCGTTTTTTTTCTTTGTTGCTGGTTTTGAGACAACTGCTATAACTATGGAATTTTGCTTGTATCAACTTGCACTCAATAAAAATATTCAGGACCATGTACGAAAAGAAGTTTTTCAAGCCAAAGCAAAACACAATGGAACTTTAAACTATGAATTTCTTGGAGAACTTCATTACTTAGAAATGGTCATATGTGGTAAAGTAAAATTATATAATAAAAATGAACATTAATACAGCGAATTTGCATAAATGAACAACATTGACTTAGCCAAAGATTGAACCCAAGTTTATTTTCATATTATTGTACGTTAAGTCAACTCTAATTTAGTTTATACTTAAATAATTCAAATATTCAGGAACATTTTCAAAAAAAATATATTATTTTGTATTCGGGGTATAACCAATAAAATATTTACTAATATTACATTTTTATTTAAATAATTGCTATTATAAAAATAAAAATAATCTCATAGTTTGGCCATATTACTAATTACTAAATTTTAAAACATTTTTAAAATTTTAGAATAAATTAAGTTACTTCTGATAGTTAACTTTTGGTGCAAAAAAATAAAAATGACTTTTTCAACTTTTGAAGACAATATGTTCAACTATATTAAACTCAAATTCTTATAGTTTCTTTCAGAAAATCTATCTAGTAAGAAATAAGAATTTTTATAGACTGACACAAAAATAAACACACATACACACATCATACTAAAAGTAAACCTTCTCTGATTCGACACATCGAAAATAACTTGATAAAATTAACATTCTGTTGTAATTTTTAGACTACGTCACATAATATTTTTTATCTCTGTCTGTTATAATAAAAACAAATAATTTTAATTAAAAGTTTTTAAAATAGCCAGATTTATCATTTATTTTTTTTTACAAAATTGATAATTGGATAATAGAAATTTTAGGAAAAATATTTATTGAGTTACAAGCATTTTAATACATTGAATGGCTTATAAATATACAAGGTTCACTTATATATTCATTTATTATTTACCACTTATTTCTTTTAAAATAGTTTTAATTTGATAATCTATACATCAAGTATTTTTTTATAATTACACTTATATTTCATAATAAAATTCACTATCGACTTAAAATCTTTAATGAAATTTTATTAACATTTTTATGTGAATTTAATTTGATTGCTTTATGTAAAATTAATAGAAACTTTACGTATGTATACTCCTTTGGACATAATGAGAGAGGTAGAAAAACCTTATCAAATACCAGATGAAGACTTCGTTATAGAGAAAAATACAAAAATAATGATTTCTCCTTATTGTATTCATATGGATCCAAAGTACTATCCTAATCCAATGAAGTTTGATCCAGAACGATTTTCTCCCGAAGAAAAAGCCAAACGTCCTAACAGTACTTTCCTACCTTTTGGAGACGGTCCTCGTAATTGTTTAGGTATATCATTAATCTATTTAATTAAAAAATTTTATTTTTAATTTGTATTTTAGTTTAACAAATGGCTTTTTCATTATACTATTATCACTGTTAAATTTTCCAGGTGAAATATTTTCTAAAATTGAAATCAAACTAGCTATTTCACTGATTTTGATGAGATACGAATTACTTCCATGTGAAAAAACGCTAATACCAATGCAATTTGAGAATCGTTCATTAATTATGAGACCAAAAAATGGAATGTGGTTAAAGTTTCAACCTATAGAATAATAATCAAACACAATTTTTTATTTTATCAAATATAAAGTATTGTAGTATATAATTTTTAGCCCTTTATTACAAAAAAATTTTATGGATCGATAACAACTTTAGAGTACTTATTGAGTTACAAATATTTTTTTACATAGGGTGGGTATCTAACACAAGCGAAGTGGACATAAACCATTTCAATCTGAGCCGTCCTGTACAACATACCTTTTCAATATATTGATCATAATCATCGTATCAAATTCTTTTATTTTGATTTTTTTAGAAAGTTCTACAAAACCACTCAATAAAATTTGTATTATTCTAAAAAACATACCTTCTTTAAACTGACACTAATTAATTAAAGCTAATACAATGTACTTTGAGATGAAAAAATAAAAACTATTTGTAATTTTGATTTGTAGCAGTTATTAGTCATTCATACAAAAAATTATAAAATTTTTGGAATATCATTAATAATATCATAATACTAATAATAATAACAATTTTGTAATATTTTTCACAGTAACATAATACTTACATAGTTCTAACTTTTTTTAAATTAAAGCTTGTTTAATGTATTATATGATTTAAAAAGTAAAAACGTTCCATTAAGTTTTCAGCAATTATTATTATTTTATCAATGTAAACAGGTTTTAAGTTATAATAAATATTTTCCAATAAAAAATTAGAAAGGATTGATACCGTAATAACCTCTTATACTAAGCCAATACAGATTACACTAATTTCTTAAAAATACTTTCTAATAAGATTTTGTACAACAATTAATTTAATTTTCCAATTTTTACACAAAATATATACCAAATGATAAGAAAATAACTAAGGTATTTATAAAAATAATGTGTTTTTATTGATGTATTTTTCAGAATTTCATGGGTAGTAATAAGTCAAAAAAGTTTAAAAGATATCAAATATTACCAATTAAAAAAAAAAACGGTAGCACAGTGGGGTCGAGGCACAGTATAGACGTGGCATAGATGAGATAAGTATAGATGATATCTGACAGTGATTAAAATCACTATCATAAGAAACGCTTCGATGCAAATCTGTAGATAGTGTTTCCTTTAGAGAAATTGGTGAAATATTTTAAAAGCAACATGAACTCTTATTTCTTTAATTATATCCTGATTAGTAGTTCTTTGATTTTAAAATATAATATATGAATAAATACTAATTATAGTTTTTAAATTTAGTATGAAATTGTGAGGCCAGCTATGATGTATGGTTCATAGTGTTGGGCGGTTGATAAGAAAGTAGAGCAGAGAATAAGTGTAGCAGAGATGAGAATGCTTAGTTGGATGAGTGGAGTGACTAGAGAAGATAGGATAAGGAACGAGCATATAAGAGGAAGTATAGGTGTTGCGTCAATCGTGGATAAGATGACAGAAAATAGACTTAGATTGTTTAGTCATGGTATGAGGAAAGAAGAATCGAAAGCTGTAAGAACAGTTATAGAAATGAATGTTGAAGGAAGAAGAGATAGAGGAAGACCAAAAAAGAGATGGAGGGATGCTATTGAATGCGATTTGAGGACAGCTGATGTGAGCGTAGAAGATGTGGGAGATCGTGTCAAGTGGAAGCTTAGGATAAGGGTGGCCGACCCCAAGTAGTTGGGATTAAGGCAAAGAAAAAGAAAAATATTACCAGATATTCCGGTGGCAATTGACATAATATGATTGTTATTTCGGAATGTACAATTTAGCGTTTAGTTGGGTTTAAATAATATAGCGTCAAATCAATTACCTACTCTATCGGTTGTATCTCAATATACACTACACTTTAATGATACAATAAATAAATAAACTCACACATACACACATATGCATTTATAACATTGTGTCTAATGTAAGTATAACATGATAAAAAGTAACCGTAAAATGAAAAAAATGGAATATAAATTTTATTACTCATATTAAATGTAATGTAACTCGAAAAATATTTGTTTAAATGAAAAAATATAAGATTATATTTTTATTTATAATTGTCTTTTAAACAACTTTTGTGCGAAACTTTTTTTTGTAAGTTAAATATTTTTTTTTGAGAAAATTAAGAAAGCTCATATTTTTGAACTTTTGCGAGGATTTAAAAAAAAAGCTCAATTCCAATCTTGAGGACTATTAGTATGTCATTATACATATTTTAATTCAACTTTTAAAAAAACAAAATTTTTTCCGCAATTTTTCCTTTGTTGACAGGCCTAGATGTCAATTTTAAACTTGTAATTGAGCTAAAAGTTATGGTAATATATTCAATTTATTTTACTATAAACTTTCATAAATCTTTATCAAAAATTTTTCATCAACTTTAAAGAACCAAAAAAATAGGTTAAAATTGAAAATTTGGACTGATTATTTTTAACATATTAAAAATCAAATCAGTAATAATTTGAAAACAAATTTTTTTTTCTTTTAATTATTATTTTATATATATAATTAGTAATAATATAAAAAATTAGAAGTGATAGAAATAGTCTACTTGCAGATTTGAAAACAACGCGAAAATTTGATTTAGAAAAGTATATTTTTGCTTCTGATGAAAGTTCCTTGTAGTCCAGTGCATTTTTTTATAGTAACAAACAGTTTTTATTGAAAATTATTGTATCAAGCCCTTTAAATTTTTATACACGTAAAAGTAAAGCAAAATATAACTTCTTTATTATTTTTATAATTTCTCCGTTTAAATTACAATATTAAATATCAATTTCATACTAAATTTAATAATTATAATTAGTATATATTCATATATTATATTTTAAAATCAAAGAACTACTAATCATGATATAATTAAAGAAATAAGAGTTGATGTTGCTTTTGGAATAATCCACCAATTGCCTAATTAAAACAAAAAAAAAAAAAGTTTGTTGGGAATTTTTTCTGCTATTCTGCAAAATTACTCCTTCGTTGACTAGAATGAATCATTAAATAGAAAATTTTATGAGAATTAAAACAATGTTATTTTTAAGATTAATATGCAGTCAGAAAGTTTTATAATTATTATTTATTGTAAATTTATCAGAAAAACTCATTATTTTTTGCATTTTTATCGTAATAGAACACTTAAATAGAAATCATAGTAATCATTTCTAAGTAATTTTTGATATTTAAAAAGATTCTACTATTGAAATATCCAGAACTGAATTAATTTTAATGATTTACTTTAACTAAAAAAAAAAAAGTTAATATTTTGAATCCCTCTTGTGGGCAGGTAAAGGGTTAGATTTATAAAAAAAACCAAATGATAGATAAAGACATGCATCTAAATAAAAAAAAATATACTGATTTGGTCATTTTTGATAAAGTTATAACAATTAACAAAGTTATAAGTTTTATACACTGGACTACAAGGAACTTCCATCAGAAACAAAAATATACTATTCTAAATCAACTTTTCGCGATGTTTTAAAATGTGCAATTAGACTTTTTCTATAACTTCTAAGTTTTAATATTATTAAAAAATAGTTTTTACATATAAAAAAAAATAATTAAGAACAAAAAAAATTGTTTTAAATTAATACTGATTTGATATAATATTTAATATTAATTTGATTATTAATAAGTTAAAAATAAGGAAAATGACATATTTAACCTATTTTGTTAATCGTTTAAAGTTGATTGTTGTAAATGTTTATAATAAAAAAAAAAAATTTATTTTACCATAACTTTTAGCTCAATTGGTAAGTTTGACATTGACATAATTAAATAGAAAATTTTATGACAATTAAAAAAATTGTATCGTTAAGATCAATATGCAGTCAGAAAGTTTTATAATTACTATTTATTGTAAATTTATCAGAAAAGCTCAATATTTTTTTGCATTTTTATGGTAATAGATAACTTAAATAGAAGTAATAGTAATAATTTCCTAGGAACTTTTGTTGTTTGTTGAAAAGATTCTATAATTGAAATATTGAGAACTTAATTAATTTTAATGATTTACTTTAACTAAATGTACCAATCAAAACAAAGTTGTTAAAAAGATTTACTCAATTGAGTGTATTATAAAATTTGATTATATTTGTAAAAATCAATTGTTAATTCAGGAGAAAAAACAATCATTTTTTTTAGAAATGATTTATATAGCAACATGTTACAAAAAAAAATTGTAATATTATAGTCTAGTAGTAGCACACACAAATAGAGTAAAAAAATTATTAAATTACAAAGTAAAATGATTTAATTTTGTAGTTGAAACCTATCATATCAAACTTCATTCGTTAATAAATATTTTGAAAACATTAGAAATTAATGATTTTAATTGTCTTTATGGAGACGATGTAATAACTAACTGTTTAATTGATAAATTAGAATTTTTTTTTCAATTTTTGAGAGTAATATCTTCAACTAGATACGAATTGTAGTAATTTGACGTATTGTTGAAAAAAGTAGGTCAAGTTAGAGCAGAGAAAATAAATGATAGTCACAAAAAAATATCTTCTCGGCTTTGCATCGAAGCGAAAACTTAAAATATAGTAAAATAATTTTAATACGAATAAGAAATTTCTTCTTGCAAGGGGCGACTAAAGTGATGGGATCCTTGATCTTTATTGAAGTTATTGAATCTAAATGTGATAAAAATCAAACGAGTTAAAATTTATACTAACTTAAAAAGAATTAAGAAAAAATGCAAAAAATTCATTGCCATATGCGGGTTGGAACCTCGTACCCCAAGCGTGTAAAACATAAATTTTACCAACTCGGCAACCGTACGTTGCTTCCGGCGGTTGAAAAATTGGCTATTTAAGCTAGTTCAAATTTCAAAGTTATTTTTCTCGACTTAAAAGAAACAAACATATTTAAATAAGTTTAACTATCTATACTATATCAATTTTAATTTATATAATATTTATGAAAATCTGTACTCCCCTTGTCAGGTATTTTAAAATAAAATAAAATACAAAACCCAGAATTTTAACACAAAAATAGCATATTTTTGCATACGGTAGTCATTTTTACCATGAAGACAAATCCAGAGGTCAAATTTTTTTTTTTCACATTAAAGTATATTACATAAGCTTTAATTTAAGATATATTTAAAAGTGTCAGTATTTCCGGAATACTTTCAAAAATTAAATTGAAAATATCGTAGTAACAATACGCATGTTTAAAGTTTTGACCCCCCTTGTTAAAGGGGTATGATCCGATTTACAAAAAAAGCGTGCCAGATGAAAGGGGTATATCAATATTTATTATAAAAAAATAATAATATAGATCCATACATTTTTCCAAAAGTTATATAAAATATAAATTAAATAATATAACATATAAAATCGAGATTTTTTTCACGGAAATCGTACGTTTTTCTTTAACTTTGATGTCCGTTTTCACCACGAAGACAAGTCCAGAGGTCAAATTTTTTTTTTTCAAATTAAAGTATATTACATAAGCTTTAATTTAAGATATATATAAAAGTGTCAGTCTTTCCGGAACATTTTCAAAAGTTAAGTTGAAAAAGTTCTACTTTCTATACGCATTTTAAAAGGTTTGCACCCCCCCTGTATAAAGGGAAATGGTCCGATTTTAAAAAAAAGTATGTCGAATGAAAGAAGTATATATAAAGTATTTATCATTAAAGAATAAAGTTGATTCATGCATTTTTTAAAAAGTTATAGCAACATAATGTTAAAAAATGTAAAATATAATATCAAGAATTTTTTCACAAAAATAGCATATTTTTGCATACGGTAGTCATTTTCACCATGAAGACAAGTCCAGAGGTCAAATTTTTTTTTTTCAAATTAAAGTATATTACATTAGCTTTAATTTAAGGTATATATAAAATTGTCAGTCTTTCCGGAACATTTTCAAAAGTTAAGTTGAAAAAGTTAATTTTTTGTAAAAAAGTTACCATTTTGAAACCCCATCCTTTGGGCTGTTAAAGGGTCAAATGTTCACAAAAATATATAAAATGATAGGTAATTATCTAAGGTATCTATAAAAAAAAAAATTATATTGATTCGGTCATTTTTAAAAAAGTTATGGCAATTTTAAGTAAAAAAAATTGAAAAAATATCGAAAATTAGCGATTTTTAAATTTGTAATTTTTTGGGGGATTTCCCCCGTTTACGGGGAACGAGGGAATTTTTTTCAATTTTTGAGGGTAATGTCTTCGACTAGATACGATTTGTGATCTTTTGACATATTGTTCATCAAAATCGGTCCAGCGAGAGCTGAGATTGAGCGTTCACAGACACAAAAAAAAAAATAAAAAAAAAAAAAAAAAAATAAAAAAACACATCATAGTAAAATTAATACCTTCTCAGCTTCGCATCGAAGCTAAAATAAAAAAAAAAACACATCATAGTAAAATTAATACCTTCTCAGCTTCGCATCGAAGCTAAAATAAAAAAAAAAACACATCATAGTAAAATTAATACCTTCTCAGCTTCGCATCGAAGCTAAAAGATTAAATTTCCCTAAAGTTTTGAATGTAATATTTTACTTTATATTCAATTTGTGTCCTTTGACATATTTTTTATCGAAATCTGTCCAATAGGTGCTGAAAATAAGTGGTAACAGGTATAAAAAAAAATAATAAAATAAATAAATAAGATTAAAGTAATATATATCTCAACAACGAAGAATCCATTAGACTTAATCTAGTAAACTAAATATTTCTAAAATCAGCTTTTCAATATCAAATTCATTATTGTCACAAAGCATCACGTGGTTACTCATAGGTGAAATACATGATTATGACTCGAAATTTCTCTAATGTAATTACAATCAGTCAAAATCACAATCAACTCAACTCGATGGAATCTCAAGAATCTAAATTGAAATTTATTTAAACAACTCGTATGTGCTAATATATCCACCAGCCTTCCTCCCAAATGTATTTCTGTCACATGGTAATGAAATATTCCTAGAATCTTTCTTTTTGATATTAAAATATAACTAAAATATTTTAAAATATCCTAACAATGTTCTCAGAATATATTTTGTTAGCGAATAATTACATTTTCACAATATATTAAAGGTATATTTCTAAAAGGGGCGTACTGTGGCGCGGTGGACACACTAGATGTTGACAAAACCTTAGTGTTAAGATATGCCTGCCGCCGTATTGTACGGATGGGTGCCCATACGTGTGTTTTACGGTGGTAAAAGCACCAGGTCCCAAGTGTAGAAGGTAACGGAAAACCACTGCACTTANCACCAGGTCCCAAGTGTAGAAGGTAACGGAAAACCACTGCACTTATCCCTTCCCTAGTAATATCAGTTGACCTTGGGTATCTGGTATCGAACACCCGAAAACGGGTAGAAATTAAAAAGAAAAAAAATATATCTCTAAAATATTATAAAAAATATATTATAACAATATTTTGCTAGACATTTTATATGTATATATATATGTAAAAAATATTGAAAAAAGTCAGCTCTTGCGGGTTATTGCATTTATGGTATGATAAAAAAATCCTATTTAAGGTAGTTCAAATTTTCATAGTCATTTTCCCCATTTAGGGATGGCATTCGCAAAAAATTCAAAATAAGAGCAACTATACATTCAATTTAAATTAGATTCATATAACTTTTTTAAAAATCGGTGATCCTATCACTGTGATATCCCCTTGTAAGTTAGAAATTGACCTATATAAATGGTAATGTAAAAATATATTTTATCTATATTAAAAAAACCCTATTATTAGGGTTTTAAATTTCTTAAGACAATAATAAGATATTAGTTTTGGAAATTTCTAAATAATAGTAATCATTCAAAAAATATCCCAAAAGAACTATCCTATAATGGCGTCTTTTCATCAAACGATCAAGAAACGGCTGAATTGTTCGCCTCTTACTTTTCTTCAGTATATTCCTCCAATAATTTTGTCATTGATACTGATCAATTGGGTTTAGAGACTTTTGATTTGCCAAATAACACCAACTTCAGTGTTGAGGACATTTGTGACAGTCTTACAGCTTTGTGTGGGAATTGGTCTGTCGGCCCCAATGGACTCTGTAATGAATTCATTTACTAGTTGAGACACTATATTTCTTATCCACTATGGCTCGTTTTTAGAAGATCTTTGGATGATGGAGTTTTTCTATCAATCTTAAAACTCAGCTCCATCTCCCCTATCCCTAAAACTGACTGTCCCTCAGTTATTTAAAGTTACAGACCAATTTCCATTCAGTCACATGTCTCCAAGATTTTTGAGTAACTTATCTTAAGTAAACTCCAAACTTCCGTCAGCAAAGTAATTATTGAAGAACAACATGGTTTTTTCCCGGGCCGTTCTCTTTTATTCTCTCTTCTTATAAATGGAGTTAATCGTACTCTTCTCAACTGCAAGCTGCTTTGTTTTGCGGATGACATGAAGCTTTTTTTTCAAATCAATACACAGGAAGATTGTATTAAGCTTCAGCATGTCTTAAACCGGTTTATAACTTGGTTTGAGGCGCTGGGTATGTCACTAAATATTTTTAAATGTCAAGTTATGTATTTCACTTGCTCTAAATCTCCCATAATATATTATTATTTAATTCAAACCTAAATCGTTTTTATGACACTGTCATAGATCTTAACGTTAAATTTAATGCTTCTTTAGATCCTCGACTTCATATTGATATGATTTGTTGTAAGGCGCTTAAGGTTCTCGGTTTTATAAAGAGAAATACTTCGGACTTTAAACTTAAATTAGTAATAAAAACACTATTTTAGTTAGTTAGTTTGCCCTATTTTAGAGTATGGCGCTATTATCTGGAATCCACATACAGCCAACGACGTTTGTTTGGTTGAAAGAGTACAACGTAGATTTTTGCAATTTGCTGGTTTTGTATTGGATATTCCTCATCCCAAACATGAATGCTCATCTATTGCCGAATACCTTAATCTTCCCTCACTTGTTAATCGCCGAAAGGCCATAGGTACTAAATTCTTAAAAAAATATACTTGATAGTAAAGTTGACTCTCCATCTCTTTTAGCGCTAATCAATTTTAAAATTCCCCAGAGAATATCCAGAAATCACACTCCCTTCTTCATAACTATCTGTTCTTCTAATTATATTTATAATGCGCTAATTAAACGTTTAATTAAAAAATGCCCATGAAGATCCCTCTTTTAATTTTAATTGAACATTTATTTTATGTAATTTTGTTTAAAGGTTTGTTTTTTCTTATCGTTTATTATTTTTATGTAACTGTTAATANTAATTTTAATTGAACATTTATTTTATGTAATTTTGTTTAAAGGTTTGTTTTTTCTTATCGTTTATTATTTTTATGTAACTGTTTTTTTTTCATTTTCTGTAACTATATTTTTGTATAATGAGGGTCAATCCCCCCGTTGAATAAATAAATAAATAAACGCGCTGATCAAAAAAAAATTTAAATCGATAGCCAGCAAATAATAGCAACGAGGGTTTTTTACTGTCCCTGACATGGAGGTTTAAAACCCGTAACACGGTAATGGTCTAGTCATCGTCTGCCGTTCCGACACTCATTATCAGACCGGCTTGCCGCTCTGGTATCAGTGGGTCTTGGATCCATGGTGGCTGTCACTGGAGTGACTTTGTGGTTTAAGGCTGAATGCTGGACTCAGGAAATGCAACTGAGTGACGGGTCCTTAGACATGTCCTTGGCACCAACTGGCCTTTCCCAGTGAGGAGATGCACTGGAAGAGGTTGCGTATACCATAATACGTAGTGGCTTGGATAGTGGCCGCGGTCCGAACACGGTGCCCGAGGTTAGTGCAAACCAGAGGCGAACGGTACGGACCTAATTGTCCGGCGCGGGTGTTCCGTTTGAAGACACTTTGACAGTGGACCTAGGTCGCTCCTCGCTCATTGATCCTCCGTGCCTGGCAAATAGCACCTAGTGCTAACGCTGATCACGGTTGTATGTGAAGCTCTTCGGAGAAAAACGCACATAGACAATAAACATTGTCCCTAACTTTCCTAGCTTAATTGAATTAGATCAATTAAAATTAATACTAATTAGAGAAAATGGTTGTTTACTATTATGGATTTAAGAATAAGTATCATATAACTAGATACTAATAACATCCAAAGGTGTAACTAAAGGGAGGCAAGGGAATGGGTTGCCTCTTTGTTACTACAGTTAGCCAACAAGATATATATTTTTAATATTTAAAAAATTATATTGATAATATATTGCATATGTATTTCGAGTTAAATAATCTATATTTATTCTTATTAATATATTTCCATAATATTTATAAGGAAATATTCAAAAAGATATTTTTTAAGCACATTGTAGAAATATTTTTAGTGTAATATTCTGTATTTATTCTCTTTAATATATTTAATTACTGTCAGATATTATTTGTACTTGTCCAAACTATATTGCGACCCATTGTACTAGGTTTTTTTCATAAGATCACTCTGCCAAATGGACTTAGTTGTCCCCTAAAAAGATTAAAAAGATGTGAAGGGGATGAGAGAACCGATCAAGATGCGGTACAGGTGCCGAGTTTACAGCTAGAGAGCAGTGTCTATTACGTCGTATTTCTAAGAATGATTTATTTTAATACATATTTTCTTCAACAATAATTTTTAATATATAATATAAAAGTGATACATTATATAATTTTTATTTCTACCTTTACACCTATTTATAGTTGAGTTAAAGCAGACTTCATCTCTTTCGTCCATTACTAAAATCTAATTTACCTCTCGAAACCAAATTACTTATTCATCAGTCAATAATCAGACCAATCTGATCTTATGGTATACAGATATGGGAACCAGCTAAACCATCCTGCATTCGACCAATACAATCTTTTCAAAATATAACATTACGAGTGTTAACTGGTGAATTCAAAACTTTTAACTAAAAAATGTACATAACTTCAATATCTGACAATCCATCACGAAGACTCAAACGTAAATGGAACCGAGACCTACTGGTTTAAAAAATTAACGATAACAATAAAACCATAACTTGTATACAGCTTCAACTAAAACTAATCGAGGTGCTACTAATGGGTGACTTCCTTTTAACGCTATTAATGTTATTTAATTGAATAAGTCAACAAAAAAACTTATTGTAAATTTTAGGTACAGATTGTTTTTTTTTTTAATAAAGAAAGAAAAAAAAAAATTACAAAATGATTTATAAAAATAATTTGGTCTAAGAACATAAGAAGTTAATTTTTGGTTCGTATTTTGAAGAACAATCAATAATTTAAAATTTTTATTTGATAAATTTTAGATATATCAGTATGATTAATTATAGTGTATTTGTTTGATTCTTCACAACTTCAATAATTCAAGTTATTTTAAAGTAATGACACTTAATTTACAATCATACCCGTTACAGTGACGGCGTGTTGGCCTTGGGAAAATTATAAACGCGGAGTTCTAAACTCAATTATCTTATAATTATTTTTTTTATTCATTATTTTTTTGTCAGAGCCCCAAATCTACAAAAAAATTCGGGAACGCGGACATAGGTTCTACTTACCTAACCCTAAATTTGGTTCAGACCAATCATACAAAACAATTTAGAAGTTGAAAAATAATTATAAATTTTAAGGTATTGAAATGGTTTTTTATACTTTATTTATTTTATTGTAAATTAGATATAAATTATAGTATTAACTATATTAATTGAAGGTATTGCCTGATTTTGGTTCTGATGGTAGTCGTGCACTTTGAAATCCACCTGCTCATTTAAATGCATCTGTACTGCATTTTTAAACCAATTATAAAAAGGTAAGTGTTTAAAGCATTATGATTAGGATTCGATAGTACAAACATTATTAAAAAAATTTTCCTTTCAAAATTATAAACAATTTTTGTTTTTTTTGAAAATCTACAAAAAAAATATTAAATTTATTTTATATTTTTATTTAAATTAATAATTTATTATTTGTTTTAACAATTTCAACTGAAATAATCTATGGTCAATTCATGATGAATAATATTGCCCTTATATGCTTTAGTGTCAGAGACTGGCACCTAAGGAATTTATAAGATGACTTTGGATAATATTATAAGTAAACAACTATATGAACAATTTATGAAAGTTATTAATACAGTACAGAAGGCCGTATTGAACATATTGTACGTATTGTACGATTGAACATTAATTTTCAATAGCAGTTAAAAAATCATGTCATAAATGTCCAATTATCTATAAGTTTAATTTATTATGTTTAACGGTTTTCTATCACTTACCCTGTCCATAAATATTTAATAAATTAAAATGGAAAACTGAAGAAAAAAAAACACAATTTCATGATTTGTATTATTTTTAATAGAAAAATTAAATTAGAACGAACGTCATTTTATAACTAGCCAATGGTATACAACACAGTACAGATAAAATTAATTAAATAGTCCGTATCGTTTGTCGTAGCTGAGTGTCTATGGAGCGTATCGCCTTCATTTGTATATGACAAAGTGACAAAGCGACTTACTGACTGTGATTTATAATGGCAATAGACTATTCATTCATGTAAATATATTTTTATATATTTTAGAAATTAGAAATTTATTTATAATAACAATAACGATCATAATATAATATATGGCAATAGTTACCCACAGACATTGTTATTTAATAAATTCGTCCAGCAACGCGTATAATAAACCTTAGTACTACGAATCTACATTTTCTTTGATTTTCAAGAAAAACTACATAATACACGTTTTTATCACATACTTTTAAGATATTGGATTTTTAAGACATTATTTTGGGGGGAAATAATGATATCATGACTACTATAATTTGTAATAAAAATAGGCGCAGTGTGATTTTATATTACTCCAATGAAATACATAAGTTTGGTTAGAATTATAGGGACACAATATTACAATTTACCTAACAAAGGAAAAATCTCAAAAATTTTCATAAAGCTTGAAATTATTATCACTAATGTAATTTTTACTTATTGTTAGTTATCCACAATTTCACATGTATCAAATCACATAAAGTGAACAATTATTAGAAGCTAATTTAATTAAAAATTAGTATGAATTTAGTATGTTAAGACATCATTCATATTGTAATATATCCATTACCATAATACATTGTATTACTCGAAAAATGCTCATTTTTTATTGCTTTGTCAAATAAGACATCAGTAGTATACTCAGTCCCTGGCGTTTGTTGCTTCAATCTACGATGTAGTCATTAATGACACAGACACCCTACTTTCAATGCACATGGTTTCTTGAATTATTAGGATTTAATTGTCGTTAACAATTTCTTTTAATATTGTGAATAAATATATATATATATATACAGGGTGTTCAGTAAGTCAACTAGTAAAAATATAAAAATATTTAAATAGAAAATTTCTGGAAACAGGAGAATATATAATATAGAAAAATGAATACAGTTAAAATGTAAAGACCTGTAAGGCCATGTTACTTATTTTTCATTTTGATACTTATATAAAAATAAATTATAAAATCTTCAATTTACAAAACAATCGTTTGAAAAACAAATTTGATTACATGACCAGATTGGACGTAGTCGGACAATTTTTAAAAAAGTATTAATAGGTTGTAATGGGCAACTTTATTATCCTACAGTCGTTTAAATGACACACGCTGCGGGCTACATTTGTTGCTACTCATACATGATGAACCATACTTTATCTGGCCGTTTTAAACTCGAACGAGTCGGTCTTTTAGAAGATAAAAAAATATGTAATTGCCGTATAAACCCTTAGGTAGAGGGGCTTCCGACCGACGTTCCACCGCGTTATTGGTGGATGCTTGTGACTTGATGGGCGGAACAGCTGGGGACCAACCTACTGTTTCTGGATGTCAACGCAATGCCGTTTTGCACTCTGTTTATTAGTCGGTTTTGTGCTACTGGTGCGTGTTTAGTACCTTAAATTGTTTTTATTTGTTTGGGTTTGTAGAAAATTCGTTGGGTTCATCATATTATATATCCTCTCGACGTTTAGTGTGCAAATAGAACATAGTGAACACAAAGGTTTACACAAGGATTAACAAATATTCTGTTCGATCCCAGGATCCGGTGATGGTGGCCGACTAACTACTAACGCGTTTTCAACGAATGGACCAAAGTATGTATCAGACTAATTGATTATTAATCATAATTTTATTGTATCGCTTTGATAAATCACGTAATCATGAATGTATAATTCTTCAACAAATAACAATTTCCTATAAGTTGGGCCGTATTTCGATCATGTTACTGTTTTTATTTTAAATAAATAGAGAAATAAACCTTTACAAATTTGATATAAGTTTCTTTTAAATCAAACAAATAATTACAAATTTATAACAAATAATAAACTACCCAAATATTAAAACGGAAATTAATGTTTTAAATTCATATATTATGAAAAAACTTAGTCGTTAGTGTGCTTATATTATTGTATTATACTACTACTATATTAATATAATATGTGACATATCACATAGAGAACAATTTCTTTTTATTCTTAATTTTGTTTTTCATTAATGTTTGGCTTATGTGCGTTAATAATCTCAAATAAGAAAGTATAGATTCAAATAACTCCCTTTTACATTTTTAAAAACTAATTGGATAGAAAATTTCATTATATAAAGCTAATATAAAAATAGTAGTTAAACACTGATGTTTATATGTAAGCTACAGTATGCAATGTACTTACATTGACTCAACTTAAATAAAATCAAAAATTATCAATGATAATGCAAATCGATGCAACTCAAAAGATTTAAAGCGCTACATTAATAACTGACTTAAAATTAGACGTAAATTCTAATTATTGAAATTATACTACTGATATTGTGTCATAATCTTTAACTTAAAAATTTAATTTTTTCTTGTAACATAATATTACCTTTAATTATACGTACATATAATATGATAAAAATAAAACTTTAAAGTAGTTTTTGAAAATTATAGTAAGAAATATAACTAAAATATGAACTTATGGCTGGGGGTACTAGATTTTCACTTTTTCTTCTATATCAACAAGATGCCATAATTTTTTTGACCAGGGACTGGAACAAAACCTTAAAACCCGGTTTTTAAACCAAAAACCTTTTAATATGTACAACCCGAGCTGGAATAAGAATTTTTATTTAAAAAGAAACACGCATCCGAACCGAACTGGAAGTTTCAAAAATAAAGCTTATTTAACAATTATTCGTACAATACCTTAAACTATATTATTGTAGTTATGTTATTTACTACTAAATATATTTTATTGTATCTTGAATGTTTGTGTAGTTACTCAAAAATTTTTTAATATAAAGAGTGTCTCACTAGATTCTAACAAATGCATATACTTTTATTGTGGCGATTTGTCAAAACCTAATGGGACACCTATATGTAAAATGTTGAAATTTATTTGTGTAAATTATTTAAATGAATCTGTTGGTAATTTTAAACAGATAATTTATCTATTTTCAAAAATGTTTATAACTATTTATAGTTTGTGATATCATAAGTGATTTACCTAAAATCGCCATTGATTTATCCCAAAGTCCTTGGTTTTAACTATTTTCTTTGATTTCATATTTAAAAAATTTAATTTAGTCTAATTAAAATTTTTATTAATATGTCAAAATTGTCTATATTATTAGTTTTCAATGATACAGCATTCGATCAAGATAAATATTGTAAATAAAACAATTTGACAAATTAAAAATTGTTTTATATATCTACTAATTTACACTTATGAAAACTGTCTATTAAAATGAAAATTGACTTAATGAAAGACAAAATTGTTAAAAATAATTCAATTTTAGTTATTTTGAAGGATAGTTATCTATTATTATAAGGGTAAATAATTTATATATAACTTGTTGGTATACAATAAAGTACTATTTTTTTTTAATTATTTTATTTAGAAGAGAGTGTTGATCTTATTTAAATAACTCATAAAATTATTTTAAAAAAAACATTCAAGTCTAAGATAGTATTCTCTACTCTTCTAAAATAAAAGTTTTCAATTGTTTAAGTAATTTTTCCGCGTGTTTCTGTTGTGATCATTATATCACTACCAAATTAGGTTAGCTAAATGAAAATCTGTAGTTGAGAAACATGTAAATTAAATCTATTTTGGTGCAATATTGTATCACAATGGTAATAACGTGTTTTTTCATTAAAAAATATTAACAATAATAATTCTGTGCAAAATAATCTATAAAATTATAAAAACATACCAAGATAAACATAGCACAGAAAATTGTCTGTAAAAAAACATATTTATGCATAAACGCGTATAATGATGAATTGAATCGTTTTTCTCTCGTAGTTAGGATATAAAAAAAGCAATTGACAGTATTTTCTTGTAAAAATTAGTGTGTCAGTTAATAAATACAATTATTTTTATTGTATTTAATGAAAATAACGAAATTATAAGTCTTTATGTTCTTATAGATACGTGCCTGTACACATCTAAATGTTTAATGGCTAAAAAAGAAAAATAATTATTTACCTAATAAAGAATATTACTATAAATTGTATAAAATAAAATTATTTAATTTTAATAATTTATTTAAAAATTATATAACGTTTAAATAGGTTTAAACTCAATTATAAAATATCGTTGTAGTATATTTAAACATTAACGGAAAATTTCAAAATTACATCTTTGAGCTCAAATTTTACGAGTTAAGTTATTTTAAATTAAGTTAAAATAAAGAAAATAATAATGACTATTTTTGAAACGAAGGGTCTTTGCTTAAAAAGACAAACATATTCTATATTGAATTATAATTATAATTTTTTTAACTAAAAATTTTGGATTAGCAGTAAAATTTAAAATATTAGCAGCCAATCAACATTTTAATATAATGTACATACGAATAGTCTACCACCCTTCTTATCTAAAGAAATGTATGAACAATTTTTTCGAACTAAAACTTCTGTAGGGATTGTGCATAAATTGTTTTTAATATTTTATCGCAATAGAACGATTAGTTTCGAAACACCCAAAGTACAAATTAGCAAACAAACTAATCCCACTCACCAAAAAAAAAACTTATATTTATTGTAGTAGATACAAATGAATAAAACTATTCAAATACATTTACGTGAAAGAATTATTATTTAATGACGAACATGGAATAGTATACTAAATACACCACCTTTTACATAGATATTATAGAAGTAATAATATTTATTAGCAATTAAGTTATTCCTAACATATTTATTTCATGTATCCCATTATTTCTCAACTTAACAAAATACATTTCTAGTAAAAATATTGTTATAAAAATACAGCCGGAAGTGTTTAATCTCGATGAATACGATATATATCAAGAACATTAAAATAAAACTGTCTCTCGAATAATACCTCGTGTAACCACCCCTACGTGTGTGGCCTTCATTTGGCTGTTTTTTTATCATTTCACTAGATAGACAAATGTCACATAGCAGACAAAATGTGTACATTGGCAGATCATCCAAGCAGACAGCTATATTTTTAAAACATCTAGTAGTTGTTTATGACATTAAACTCAAAATACACTTAAAAAAACAAAAGGGAACATTTGAAATCGGTGCTGCTATTAGTCACAACCAGCAAATCGTTTCGTTGACGATACAATTAGCATCGTGTACCTAAGGTGTGTCATAAGGTCCACGTAGAAAGGCATGCGATGGACACGCTAAACGCACGGCCGAATAATTGAAGAGGCGTAGCGAATAGACCGCTGCAATACGGACGAGTAGCTTTAGCGAATAAACGGCACAGTCGTTACAAAATCGTCAGCTCATTGTAAACACAATCTCGTTTGAAACGTATTAGGGTAGCTCGTGTACGTATAATGATATCGTATGACAAGATAGCACATTATCTTGAGATACCAGTGGCACGTACACCGCTCAATTTGCAAAATCAATCAAGTTGGTATCGCTTTCTCAATAGATTTTATTTGAACACATTTCAATGTTTTCTCGTGGAACTCGTTCGATTTGCACACGATTTGAAAAAAAAGTGTCATTATTATTTTGTGTAATAAACCGAAAACTGTTTAGCGACGGTGAATAAATAAAAAATGTCGATGATCGTAGACACGGTTATGATATCGTGAAGCAGCTGTTGTACTGAATCACGGCACTCTGGTGAAATATACCATTGTAAATATGTATATAAATACACAGCTTTCAATGAAAATATTAAAGTCGTTTCGAAAACAGTGTTTGTGTTTCGTAATGGCGTGTGGGCGTACAGGAAATAATAATAATAATAATAATAATAATAACAATTATAAGCTGACAGATTTGTTGGCTCGGCGCCCCGACTTTTTTGGCCTCGGCCATTTAAAGATACTGTAGCAAAGACCGACGTGAAACGCTACAGCATTGCAATCGTGTAGTACAACAACCAATAGGCGACGTACTAATGTTTGTTTGGGTGCCTCTAAAAGCCGCTAATTGACAAAAACAAAATTCGCAACGACATTTGCACAGGCCTGTCACCACCAAAGACCTGTGCCACAACGTACGGATTCCTTGTTTGTACTCTAAACAAACCACCAACGGCGGCACGGTGTCTTTTTTTAAATAGGACTGCGCTGCGGCCCAAAACGGTGGCTTATGCAAACACGGTGCGGTAGAAATGGAAACAAATTTGACGGTCATCGTGTTTGTGCCGGTCGGCGTCGGCTACTGCCGTCGGACACAAACATGGTCCCGGCGCCGCCGATTCGCTCAAGTGTCGCGTCGGCACGTCGATCAAACCCCAATCGACAGCTTGCGTTTAAGTGCCGGGACATTGTAGACGACGACGACTCGGTGTCCCTTTGGACGCGTAAAACTGTCATAAACACAATGAACGCAGGAAATCGAGAGTTGTTATTTTTTTTTTTTTCCGTCGCTATTATGTGCAAACGCGCGCCGAGTCAAAGGGATTATAATTACCGGCGCGAGAATTATCGCGGGAGTTAAAAAGAAGCGCTACGATAAAAAATATTACACACACATATAGTCATTTGTAAACCCAAGATGCCGGCTCCGGTGCATTGGTAATGTAATGGTTATAATTAAAATTATATTGCGTGTGTATGCGGCTCCCCTCGAACGACACGAAAACACGTGTAAAACAGTAGAGAACAAGGCGAAAGACAGAGACGACCTAATTATAATAAATGTGAAAATGAAAGACTGGAGCGCGCGCTTGTCGCGAAGGGACCGCAGTATGCCCTGCACGTCTCTTCTTCCTTTTGGCGTACAGGAAAATGTTATAATATACGAGCTTGTGTGTGTGCGCGCATTATCTTTGTGATGCCGCCGCCGTTCTGTAGGTTGTCGTCAAATTAGTCTGACATTACCACAAAAAGACACACACACACACATACATAGTCTATTACTTTAATATTGTATGCACATACATGTGTTACAGTTTCGTTTGTCATGTCGTGCCGACGGCGGCGGCGGATTTTTAAAAGAGATAATTATAATTAATTGGCTGCGGCGACATTTATTTTTATTTACCGGCCCATTTCCTTGTGTAAACTAAAAAAAAATATACAAAAATCATGCACACTCTATGACTCGTGTCGTCGAATTTTTAATTTTCGATCCTCATAATTCTTCGAATAACTATTTTATATTACCACCGATCTCTTTGAACGAGTTCAGCGAATAGTGAATTTCTAGTAAAATATATTTACAAAAAAGTAGTTCAAACAATGATCCGGCAGTTTTATTTTGGTTCAAACTGAATAAATATAAGCAAGAATTCCTTTTCTTGGTATCATTGCATTATTTGTATACGATTAAATATTTAAACACTAATTGTGTATAATTTGATGGGCGAGAATGAATTTCAATATGAATAGTAGTACTTAATTACTATGATAAAAAATACAATTATTTAAAATGAAATATTCAATTTTATTTGCATAATCGTTCTTATAAAAATGAAATGCTTACAAAATTTACTAAAAAAAAAATACAGTTAATTAAATACAAATTTAGATTTTTAAATAAAAAATATTATTATTACACAATATTTTTCAGACAACAAATGAAAACAAAACAGGATAACGAGAATTGTAATATATGACTCTGGAAGAATAGTACTTCCAGTAAATTTATCATAAGCATTGATACAAACTGTAAATCAATAAAACTATATAAAAGAGCGGGTTTGTCTTAAATACGCCTAAAATCAAAATATTCATTAATCATGTCGCATATGATTAATAAATATTATTATTATTAAGCGAACAATTTTTTTAAGTAGCCAAAAGTAACATTTTAGTTGACGATATTTTCATCATATCCCTCGAATAAGATTTTCAGAGTTCCGGTTCGGATTATACGACATAGTGGGGGAAGTCAATATTAATTTAACTTAATGTTTTTGTCCAAGGAAGTCGTACAAAAAGCACACAAGATTTTGGTAATTGAAATTTATTTTAATTAACTAAGACTCGGTTCCCAGTGATTACACAGATACTCTTGAGGTCAGAACGAATAGGAGACAACATTAACGCGTTTGTCTTCGGTTTGAAGGTGTTTAGATTCGATTCCGTTGTGCTGAGTTGTACAGGCTTTTTGCCTCGTCTATTGAAAGCGTTCATATAGATAGGCCTACGAATCTCGGGTGGAGTAACCGAATAATTAAGCAAAATTATATAAACAAAAAAATTCGTTAAACAGGCACAATGAAAGAAAAGTGTCATAAGGTGGTGTCACTGTCACGGAAAAGATTTGCTATAATTGGCACGTTCCGTGAGCGCACAACAAAAATGTTATTAGTTTCTAAGGAATGACAAAAAGGGTATACGCCAAATACAACACCTTCAACCCTAGTGATCCTTCGGACGTTATACAAACAGCGTCTCGGGCTCAACTAATTGCGATCAGCCCCGACAATAGTGATATCTGTGCTAAACATGTGTCTTTTGACAGGCTTGTCTCCTCTTCTTGTAAGTTACTCATTACCGTGTGTCTTTAGATAACTTCACATTTATTACCACACACGTTTGGCGATCGTTTCATCATTGTCAATAATTTTTCGAGAAATGCACGTGATGTACAAGCGAACTGATATATGAGCCACAAGCATCCTCTAAAATTAACCATAGGTCAATCATTCCGGGGCAGCTAGTGAAAAAGGGTAAACGACTTGTTTTGAAAAATCAAAATAAACCAAACTTGGATCATTACGCTACGATATTTTTCTCAGCTTCATCCTTAAAAATTTCTTACCTCAAATAACCATGTTTAGAAATACAATAACAGTCAAAATTAACGACCCGAGGCAATTGTTGTTCAACTCGACTAAATTTCACATAGATCTTAGATACATTCATTGGGTGGCCAAATATCGTTAATAAAACATGAACATAACAGCGAGACACCAAAGGATGACACATGAACTTTTACTGTGTAATAAAATAATCCAATTATAATAGTAAAAATTGTGAAACACCGAAACGGCAGTTATTCATTTTCTATAATTCAAAAGATGCACTTGAAAAAAGTTAATTTCTTCATGACGATTTGGAATGATTCAATTTGTAAAACTAATCAAGTCAATTGTGTGAATATATATTTTATTAAGCATAACTTTGCTGATATAGAAAAATGTTTGCAAATTATATTAATTTGAAATTCGTTAAAAAAACATAGATTGCAACTGACAATTTTTGAATTTGTGATGTTAATTTATAAGCAATTTATATCGTTACGGGAACAAAACAATTTATTAAAACAATTACAATGTTTATTCAAACCAGTATTATTTTTAACATGTTAACAAAAGAAAAATTTTATTCGTTAACTTTTTAAATAATAAACAATTTATAGATTATGTTATTTATTTAATAGTAAAATATCACTTTACGACCAAAAATCCTTTTAATTAAAGACAGTGAGAATTTATTTGCGAATAATGGACTTAATTTCCATTAAATTAGCATAGCATTATTTCTTCGAATGTTAGGGCGAAAATATTTAAATTATATTATTCTTATCGATACAATAATTTATAGATGAACAAGACAAAGGCACTTGTTACTTTTTGTTGTATAATTTTATAGGACATTTCATGCTCTATCGAGTGGTCACAAAAAATAAACCTTAAGAAGTACCTTTTTCTTGATGCATTGTCCAAATATATATGATAGAGATGAGACGCAATATCGCGTTATTTCGTTATTAATATCACAAATATTGCAGGATCCGACAATGGTGTTTTACTACTATCGTTTAGGCACTTCATATTATTTCTGCACCTTTACAATGGCATTTATCATTGACGTGCGTTTGTCAAAAGGGTGTGAATAACGTGCCAGATGAAGAATTGTCGCTGAACCAAGTAGTAATAATAATATGCAGTAAAAGACATTTATCTATTTTCTGGCTTGGGATGTGCGACGATTAATTTTATAACTCTCCGCAGTCTGAACGCCCGTCAACATTCGTGTACATCATACAGTAGCACGACTTTATTTTTATTATTTATACACATATTATTATCATTATTATTGTACAGCCCAATTGTACAACAACGTTTGTGTGTATCGCATGTATCTATATAATTTATCACGTACCAGAGCCCGTCCCTACAGCACTCGGCCAACGCTGTAATGGATTCTTAAATGATGCGTACCACCCCTTGGCTAACAGCCCTAAAGTCGAACTTCTGCTGGTGTGTTGGATTGTAATTATTTTTTTGGCTAGCCGCGCTGCTGGTGCGTTTGATGGAATGACACACAGCAGACAAGATTCGTGTACATAGTTATAAAATTAACGCATAGTGACGTATTTTAACAAATACTATTCTTTTACTTGATGCAATTTCATTAGCGTTTTATTATTTATGAAATAGAAACGACTAATGTTTAAATTAAACGCCCAAGCTCAGTTTCGTAAACCTCGTATAGTAATTAAATCAGAATTACTTGTACAGATCAGAAAATAAAACTGAAATTAACATTAAACCATAAATAAACATGATGTAATTTCTAGTTGCTATACAGAACAAACGTACCAAAAATAATTTTTCTAATTCCGACTTTAATTTTTAAAACAGTTTTTTTATAGGTTAGAATAAAACTCTATTAAACGGAAACAACTTTGGTCCGGAGCGGTTCCCGTTAAAAAGAGAATTCTCTGTATTGGGTTGACGTTTGGCAACAACATAAATGTCAAAATGTATAATATAAATGAAGCATAACTGTGCACACAGCTACGTAATTTCATTTATTTTATTACAACAATGTACCATAAAATAGGGTTACTTTGATAATGAAATTTTCAATTTAAATGTATTTATGTCATCAATTTAGATGTGTATTTATTTTTATATATCGTTCATTCTATACTAGTAGAGGTGTTTTACAATCTAATTATATATTTATATAATACATTATTTTCTTATTAAATATTTCCAGTTGTATAATTATATAAATATTCACATAATTTTAGTTTTAGTTAACAAAACAAAAACATCAACCTTAAAATTAAGTTGTGCGCAGACTTGAATAAAAATTGTTCACACCTAATCATGTACATAGTGGCGTGTCTACATAAGAGTTTATTTGGGTCAGCTGCCCCAGGAGGGAACAAAAAGAGTACCCCTAAGACTTTGGGCAGCGTCATAACCGATTAACTCGATATCTAATGTTATTTCTAATATATGTTCTTGTGTTTATGCATATTCTAAGTTTTTAAGCCAGACATTTTTTTCGGTATAAATTGAAAAAACATTTTTTTTTTAGCTCAACAGACTATTTTAAGAGAATATCAAATACAAACTGCTCCGGGGTGCTAAATTCTTTAATACGCCACTGACTATACATGTAAACAGTAATATGGTGTAAAAAATCTCGACAATTATATTCTAATGTACATCATAGTCAGACAGTCAAAAAAATAATTATTACGCCTCGTCTTGATCTGTGATTGTATTAGATCATCTGTTATATTGTCAGTCAACCCAACCGGGTTTTCTATTCGCTTCGTTTAAGAATCCATTACGTGGCTACAACGGTGGCGGGGGAATACGGTAAAACATCATTTATTGTACACTCAATGATATGAATTCATTTGTTCAGTGCTCTGTAATTGCACTTCTGACGGTCTGCGCAGAAAAATTGTTAATCGATGGTATTATATGTCGTGCCAAATTCATTTTTCTGCAGCCGTTGCTTTTACAGTATCTTACCAGTTAGGAGTACTGAGTCTGTCGAACATAATTACGGTGTAACCCGAGTAACCTACGTCCGTGACGTTAAAAAAATAATAACCCACCAAAGAGTTGGTACACATTTTTTTTTCTTGCAACGTTTGTAACAGTTTATTATTTGCCGTGCACTTCTGTAAAATATTTTGTACTAACCGAGTTGGCGTTGGTGTCGCACGGCATGCACACACGCATACAGCAGTAGTAATCATATTAATACAGTTGTATTTAAAATACTACCGTTTCGTAGTCTAAACAACATTATAATGTACTAGAGGTACCTCTTCGAGAATATCTCACTTTGTACAGTATACATTTTTTTAATAACTAATATGTATTCGCCACAATCAGTATATCCATTTCGGTTGTAACCAAAATGGGTAGGAGATGTCTCTATTCCTCTCCTGAAACTATTTGTAAAATTTTAATATCTACATTATAAGTCATTTGCGCCAATAATACAATAAAACAAACGCATGTCGTGTAACACTATTATAAATTAATAATGTAAAATGTTCACAATTTAACGTCTAGACTATAAAAGTGTAATAAATGCAAGTTCAGTTAATAGGAACACATAAATGTGACATTGTATCTTAATAGTTTTAACACTATCATGAGTTTATAATGAAATAAAACTACTTACAACCGCACGTCTATTATGTTTTTTATTTGTTAAACTAGAAAATGAGTTAAATACAACAAAAAATAATTAAAATCAAAGTTTAGTAGATGTCAGTTGATTTTGATACAATTTTTCAATTATTATTTATTTTGTCTTTGCTGAGTATTTTAAATGATATTTTATAGTTTTATACCAAATCACTCATTCAAAAGATATTATTTTAGTAAAATGTCCTTTTACTACATTCTTGAATATATTTACTCATATTTGTCCACGGAAAAACATATTTTATTGTTATTTGTTAATAAACAGTGAAGTTATTAAAGAACATTTTACATTTATAGGTTCAGACATGTTACTAGAACAGCACCATCAACATCATCACCATCAAGAACATCTCGGCGGTCTTCATGACGACCACTCGGGCCATCATCAACACCACCAACAGCAGTACGGCGAAGTCAATCAATTGGGCGGTGTGTTCGTCAATGGTCGACCGCTGCCCAATGCTGTCCGAGTTCGCATAGTCGAACTAGCCCGAGTGGGCATTAGGCCATGCGACATCAGTCGGCAGTTGCGAGTGTCTCATGGCTGTGTATCAAAGATATTGGCTAGGTATCACGAAACTGGATCAGTATTACCAGGCGCTATTGGCGGAAGCAAGCCTCGTGTCACAACGCCACGCGTGGTGGCCTACATCAGACAGCTGAAACGAAAAGATCCAGGCGTGTTCGCTTGGGAGATTCGTGACCGTCTCTTATCCGATGGAGTTTGCGATAAGTTCAACGTGCCGTCCGTTTCGTCTATTAGCCGTATCCTCCGAAACAAGATCGGTTCTTCTCCTAGCGGGGGTAGTGTTAGCGGCGGCGTGCCCATTAGCTCGCCGTCTCCACTTTCGACACTTTTAACTCATCAACAGCCTTCATATGGCCAACATCAAGGAGCACACCACGCTTACGGGACACCGTCATCAGCGGCAGCAGCAGCTGCTGCTGCGGCAGCGGCCGCCGCCGCATATTATCACAGCGGTCAACAACAATCACAACACTGTTCTCCGCAATTGTCTCCTACCGTGACCGGAACTACAACCACTTTGCTACCCGGTTCTTGTTGCACGTCCTCTTCGCCACATCCGCCAGTTTCTTCGTCATCCCCAGTTTCGTTAAAAGCGCAACCTCAACAACAGTACCACAATCACCACCACCAACAGCATTGTTGGCCTAGTCCGCACACCGTGTCCGATATACTAGCCGCTCAACAGCATCACCACCATTACGGGGACGCCGCCACAGCTGCAGCTGCGGCTGCGGCGGCCGCAGCAGCAGCCAACTACAGTTCATACAATACATACTGCAGTAACTATTATCATATGTACATAGGTGCGGCTGCCGCCGCGGGTCACCATCACTTAAACACGCAGGCCAGTCCTACATCGTCTCCTCCATCGTCCGCATGTCACCAGTTGTCCGCTGTGGTCGGATCGTGGCCACCTCCTCCTCCAACGGGACAATAGTGATTAGTATTTTTTTAGTTTGTTACGTTGTATTTCAATTGAGCGCAAAATTTGTGTTTTATTCATTTTTATTTTTATTATTTGTCAAATAGTAATTTTTTGTACATTAGACTTGGACTTTCACTGAATGATAAATATTATTTGTCGTATTATTACTGTAACTTAATGATTCTCAGTTGTATATATCTAGTAGAACTAGTGTGTGTGTTTTTTTTTTTTGTCATCCAGAGAATAAATGAATTTTACAGATTTAGTAATTTTCTCTCTAAAACGATTTATGACGACGACGACCGGCCGGCGACCTCAAAACCAAAACATTGCCACTGAGTGTCAATAATTATTCTTATTCTTATGTTCTACATGCAATAAAAATAATAATAATACCAATATATTATGTAGTGTTGTGTCGTAGTGACCTTTTTTCGCATTTTGGTGCCTAAGAACACCGCCGCCACCGCTGCTCGGTGTTAAATTTCACATAGACAAGCCGCCCCAGACCTCATTATGAGTGTTGATTTTTTTCTCGATAACCTTATCCCCATCCTCTTACCACTTTAACTGTTTTTTTCTAGACAAAAACATATAGGTATATCGCCACTTTGTGATCTAAAAACAATTTCAATAAGAATTACATTTAAAACTAATAAAGAAAGTACAAATAAATAAATAACGTTTCTAAATGTTCTATTCAGACTAGGAAACGAAAATTTCAATAGTTTTTCAACAAGTAATAAAGGGTGGAACAACTTCTTCTAAATTATTATTCTCAAATACTTTGTCCATTTTTCTTCCATCAGTTAAATTTATATAAGTTAAAGACCATTATTGTTTGAACTTTTTGTTAAGCAATAAGTCGGAAAATTTCCATACAACACTCTCTTAATTACAATTCATATTATCGACTCATACAAAATAAATTTTAACTGATACTGTAATAGTGATGGGTAGCGGGAATAATCCTCACAAGAAATTTAAAAGTGGGTATTTTTATGTATATAACGTATTTGTTTCAATATGTTTGTAGCGTTACATTTAACCAATGATAACTCAGAAATATTTTCACCATTATACAAAAAATTTTTTTCATTGCAATATGTAATTTACTTTATATTTGTCGAATATGTTCATGAATTCTAGTTGGATAAATTGGATTCATAATATTACACTTATCAAGCTCAAAATTTATTATTATAGTAACCCAATATCTCATTATATTCCATTGCATAATAACTGTACTATTTTTTTTATTATTAATCCTATCTTTTATTGTATTATTTAAATTTCTACTTCCTATAATTTCTGTAACTTCATAGCAATATAAAACTCTCAAACAAATTTGTTTTTAATAGCAAATATGGGCAGAAAAATATCAATTGCAAAATTGCTCAGCCATCCATCTTCATATACAGGTGATTTTTTTATCATAACCCGCTCAATTACTTACAGAATAATAATAATTTAAAATTTTTTTTTTATTATTATCTTTAGTTACACATTATTCTTGAATTATTAACTATTTTTAAGTTCATCCCTTATGCCTGGTAAGGGTGTCAACTTTGTTTTTTTAAATGGTAACACATATTTTTAATTTAATAAAATGTTTGAGTTTTTAATTCAATAATAAATGGCATTTGAATTTTTAATAAAACTTAATTTGTTTATTAGATATAAACATTTAAAGTTTCAAATTTTTGAGTTAATATATAGGTATAATACACAAGGGATTACAAATACAGGTAGCTAATTGGTTTTTTATGATATTACTATCACAGTCACGGATTGTTTATTATCAATTATGACTATCAATAGATATACTTTTTGTATTGTCAGTTAGTGTATTTATAAACTCACAAAAATGTACCTTACTATCATTGATAATAACAATGCTATGTACCGGCTAATATCGATGTCATCCTGAATATTAGGGTGTCAAAATTTTAAGTTTTGAATTCCTTCTGTTTAAAGAAAAGAGAGTCATATCATCAAAAAAAGTATTTCATCTGACATACTTTTTTCGATAATATGACTCTCTTTACCCATTAAAATCCATTAAAAAATAAATTATATTGATTTATACATTTTTCATAAAGTTATAGCAATATAAAGTTAAAATTATAAAATAAAAATTGATGTACGGGTTAGTTACTGTTCGTTTCTGGAGTATCTATATCATGCAGGAGAAATAAGTAGGGAGTGGACTGTATAAATGAGTTTATATTATTATTATATTATTTAATTGAAAGAATATAAAACAATAAACTGTATTTTTAACATAAATCATAAATTCTTATTTATGTACTAATGGGGTAGAGGGGGGAGGCACTTAACACTAATGCCACACTGGCGCAAAGACAAATAAATAGTAATATATGTAAAAGTAATAAGATAATGACAACTAATTAATTACTTATCAATTGCTGTAGTCTTAAAAGTTGTACAAATGAACTGATCCGGAATGAATAACCTTTCAACAAAATGGTGGATACAATTGGATGTGGTTAATCGCAAGGCGATGATATGGCGAGAGTCGCAGGGCGAATTTACTATATTTGCGTACTAAGGTACACGCGAATCGATAGGGCGATTGTCTATGTATAAAAAAACTATTATGCACGAAAAAGACCTTATGGAACACTTTGACAAGGGCCAAAATAGTAACAGCACCACATACAATACGACTCAAAGGATTTTCACATCGATCGCGTGCGTTATCATCTGACATAATGAATGTATCCATCAACAGTTATATAAGTTATGTAGAAAATATATGTAACCACAATAAAACGAAATTTTTTCTCCAATATTGTATTTATTTTGTGAGTAAATGATAAACGTATTTTACACCTGTATACATTAGGTAAAATTCTTATTAGTTTATACTACTAATTCGACTTGTTTAGGTGAAATTAACATGAAATACTTATTGATTATATAATAGAAATTTATATAACATAATATACGAAATAATCGATTATTATTATCATTAAACTAAAATTCAAAATTATGACAATGACAAATGTACATTTGTGATAAAATTTAATTATTTATTTATTTCATAATACTTATACAAGAAATTATTTATGATCATTTTATTTTGTACTCATTCTGTATGTCTTGGATAATTATTATTGCAGCATTTTTATTCATTTCACATACACGGTCAAAATTATAGTTATAATTAATTGTATTTTTATTGTTATCAAACGGAAAAACTAAACCATCTTTGAATATACCTTTAAATAATAATCCGGACTTTATATTTGCACAAAGTATTTCTTTTAAATTTTCATTAACATTTGCTTTCTTAAATGTTTTAGTATCATTGTCATAATAAACGAATAAATCCATAATCGAAGTCATAAAATTCATTATTAATTTTTTAACATCGACCCCNAAATAATAATCCGGACTCTATATTTTCACAAAGTATTTCTTTTAAATTTTCATCAACATTTGCTTTCTTAAATGTTTTGTTGCTTATGTCATAAAAAACGAATAAATCCATAATCGAAATCATAAAATTCATTATTAATGTTTGAACATCGACCAAATATATACAACTGGGATCATTAAACTGTGGTAACTGCTCTTCCAAATCTGATATGGGTACATTGTGGTGTTTCATGTAATTGATAACGATTTTCAAACAGTCGTGTATATTTTTTATCAGTATTTTTATTTTGCCTTTTGAAACTATAACTTTATAATAAAACGATAACAAATATAAATATTTATACGCCCTGTTTTGCATTGCCATGTAGTATTGATCCATTGTAACTTTGCCATCGTCTATGTTTGCTAGACAAAAATCATCTTTATCGCAGAAAAGATATTCTTTCATCATTATAAGTCCATTGGGTAATTCTGATAAATCTTCCGTATGTGAAAAATGGAAAAAATTAATTATAAGAACTAATGCGTTCAGTATTATGATGATATTCATCTTATTCACAATATTGTACAAACGAATTTACTGTTTTGACAAAATTTATAAAAACAACTAATAACAATGCGACATATAGTATTTATAGTCTCAGCTTATAAATGAGCAAAAATATAAAAGTCAGAAATAAAACACAATAGACAAATAATATTTCTTCATTTTAACACGTATAAAAGTTTAGGTAAATAAACTATTTACGTTGAAAGACATACAACATTAAGTTGCATTGCAAATAATATTTTTATGATTCACATAAAATATTATATAAGTAACGTGAAACATTTTTCAATTTAATTTATAGAAAAAACGATTGTACGTTAAAAAAATATAAAAATATTCAACTGAAGTCTGACTATTGTAGACTTTAAGTATACATTATAATTTACAGCCGTAGTTTTAAAGTCAGAACAGTGCTTCTAACATTAAAAGGTGCTGAATTAAGTATGGAACAAAACTTAAATGAATTTTATATCAAAAACTTAAGTAAAGTATTAAGAGAGAACTCAGTCCCCTAACCTTAAGTTAACCCTAAAATATGTAATTTTTGTCATTTTAAATTTTTCGTGTTTTTGCGTATAAAATTAAAAATATTTAAACATTAAATTGTTTAAAAACCTCAGAAAAAACGAAAAATTTTTTATATGTACATTTAATTGAAAATTTTAATTTATAATAATATTTGCACTTAAGTCGCTAACACTCCTTCTCAACTTATATAAGCAGTTACAGTGAATATAAAATATTTAACTAAAATTACATAACAGTAATGGATAAATTTAAATACACACATACATTTTATCAAAAACAAAGTTTACTTCTGAAATTCAGTATTGTAAAATTTAAATAAAATAATAGTTAATTTTTATGAGTTCAAAAATAATCTAAACAATAAATGGCCTTGGCTATCCAACGAGCATGATGGATTGGATCAGGAATTTTAAAATAAATTCCATGCAAATGTTAGGGCCTGATATTTTATACTTACCATGCAGACATCACATTTATGAAATTATATTGAAAAGTGTTTTTGAAGTAAAATTGAATACGTCATCTGAACCAGATGTTCCTATTTTCAATAAATTCCAAAAGTCTTGGCAAAATATAAATAAAACAAATAACTTAAGTAGATTAGAAGATACTGTTATTTTAGAAAAATTAAAAACAAAAAAAGACGATATTTTGATATTTAGCTTTGAACAATTACAAAAATACCAACTTCGAGATGACTATAACGAAATTTTAGAATTGGTCATAATATTTTTTGGTGAAACACCTACATGGAAATTATTTTTAAATTCCTGGCCCAATCCATCATTCTCGTTGTATGGCTAAGGCCATTTATTGTTTGAAAATTTTTATAATTTCGGGGCTGATTTG
This sequence comes from Daktulosphaira vitifoliae, assembly GCF_025091365.1. Lineage (NCBI taxonomy): Eukaryota > Metazoa > Arthropoda > Insecta > Hemiptera > Phylloxeridae > Daktulosphaira > Daktulosphaira vitifoliae. Next base: position 28,023,465 of record NW_026099573.1, read on the forward strand.
AAATGTCAATCAAAGAATTAAAAAATATTCGTTCATTATGTATTTGTATTACACGTTTATATATTAAACAATGGTTTAGTGCACCAAATGCTGCATTAGCGCCAAATTTAGATTTACAATTTATTAAAAATATAATTGATTATGAATCAATAAAGATATTTCTAAAGTAGTTTTAAAAAAATTTCCGGTCACCTATGGTACTTAGTATCCGAATCGGCAGCATTGGCATTTTTTCATGATGATTTATGTGAAGATACTAAAATTAAAATAGTAAACTTATTAAATAATCGGGAAGAAGATCCATGTACAAACAGACATATAGTAGTAGGAGTAAATGAAATGTATGATTTTAAAAATTAAAATATAGATAATTTTATTTCAACACAGTCAAAAAAGTTGTTTGTAAGATATGACATTGAACTGATTTTTTAAATATCAATCCTTTGTTGTGGAAAGACAACAGTCAATATATCAGAGGAAAAATTATAGTAAATAATTTAAAAATTATAAATGATTTAGCAGAGGGGCGTCAAACTAATAGAAGAGTATAGTAATATTTTAACAAAAACGAATCACAAAAACAATACCTATTACAGATTGTTATAGAATACCGGCGTTGTTTTCCTAATCGCAATAAAAGAGCATTAAGCAAAGCACAATAATTTAAAAAAAGATAAATTATTTAAAATATGTAGTAAATTTTTTTAGTACGTTTTTTTTTGTAAATAGTTTCTGATTGTATATAAATTTATAAGTTAACATTATTTTAGTTTCAATGTGAAGCTGAGACGGTATTAATTTTACTCTGATCTGTTTTTTTTAATTAACATTAAAAAAATTGTAGGTTTTGAATAGTAAATAATATAAAAATATATAGAAAATTTAATTTAAAACAACGGTTAAATGAATATTTTTTTGTTTTTACAATGAACGATTTATAAATTAACAATTTAGCGGTAAGAATAGAACATAGAGGTTTTTATTTTTTTAGGGCTAAATAAGAACTTTTCAAAAATTTTTGTGTAAATACTTTTTATAGAAAAATTATATACCTACAAAAAAGTCCCAATAAACTTTTTCGCAAAAGCTAAAGTTTTTGAGATGGACAAAAAAAACTAAAAAATCTCCCTTGAGGGGTTATTTTTAACCCTTTTGGGGCACGTCTTAGAGTTGACCAATAATCTCCAATTTATTTTTTCATGTATTTGAATAATTCTAGGGGGTGGCACTTACAAATATAAAAAAAAAAAACCTCTCATGTAGCTAAGGGTCACCCTAATCTCCATCTTATATTCATTTTTATCCTTTTTTTTCATTTCAAAATTTTTCATTAAATTTATGCTTAAATGTCCCAAATAACGATGCTACAATTCAAAAGGTTTCTTGCCATACAGCAAATATATTCTTTTCATTTAATATACTGAAATGAACTGTATCGCGGTCGCATCGCATTTCCCGCGTTACCGCTGAGTGGCGATCGCGGTGCTTTCTCTTTACGTCTGACACGGCCCGCGTCGCTTCGTTTTACACGATGCCCCGCGACTCGTGCCACCTTTATCAGCCGTCGCCCTATGAATATTTGACTGACCAACACCGCGTGTCATACGCTACGGTGCAAAGTCCAGCAAGTGCCGCACGGCCGACACGACGCGCCGCAAACGATACGGGAGTGTTCTTCCCGTTGTGAGAGTGACAACGTTGACGAACCGATCCGCACCCGCAACCATCAACGCTGCTAAACTTTTGTCACCCGGCGGGGCCAGCGAAAGTGCCGCGATATTATGCCAAGATTGTTATTATTGTGTTCGTCTTTTCGGTTTGTTTTTTTTTTTTTTTTTGTAACCTGTTGTTGCTCATTAATNTCGGTTTTTTTTTTTTTTTTTTTTTGTAACCTGTTGTTGCTCATTAATAAACGGCCCACGGGTCTCTACCCTCAAAACCAGTGTCGACCACATTTTTGCGACGTAATGCCATGCGGGGCAGCGTAAACCGGTCTCTCGGGTACCGGGACATGATATCAATTATCTTTTTTCAACGGTCACCGTTATTTCTTTGAAACGGAAATTATCCATATATATCAATCTGTCTTATTATTATTATTGTAAATAATACTACTTCTATTTAAAATAAAAAACACCCGGTGTTTACCCATTACTTATTACATTTATTACCCATTTACTTCATCAACTTTATATAAATTTTCATTTATAAATCCATAAGCAATAATCTTATTATTTTTGGTTATTTTTGCTTTTCCATTAAAAAAAAGATATATTTAAACATGCACTTTTCATTTGAGAAACAGATAGTAGATTATGTTTTAAGTCTTGTACATATAACACATTTTTTAGAAGATATTTAACAGTTCGTCTATTTACTATACTATTTAAAAGTATATTACCTACATAAGTTGCATTAATTAATATACCATTCTTCGCAACTGATACATTTATGGGATTATTTAACATTTGTGAATCTGAAAAATATGTTATATCATTCAAAATATGATCTGTCGCTCCCAAATCCAAACAGAAAATTAATATTGTACTAACCATGCTTTTAGAATATGATTTTAAATTACTATTTCTATTGGACATATATACAAATTCAATTGCTTCTTCGTAACTGTCATTTTCTCCAAGGCAATAACTCGCATACTTATATTTATTGTTTTTATCTTTATTACGATATTAACTAATTTTATGTCCTTCTCGACCGCAACCTAACATATTATTTCAAATGCAGCTGGAATTTCGATTTTTTTTTGCTGTTATCCCATGCTTTTTTTTTGCTTCCTCAACAAGAAGTCTCCCATTCACAAACCCTTATGATAATTCATTAGGTGACAATGTTTATATTTCAGTTATTACCGCATGTTAAATTAAATGACAAATAACATCATGTATAACAAGTTTAGTACCAACGCATCTTAATTCTTTAATTGCTTCATCAACTTACTCGAGATGGTTATCAGCAATACATTGAATTATGAAAGACTGACATTTAGCATCTCCTTTCCTCTAAACATCATTTATCATTGCTGGCTTTTCCTCCTTAATGTAAGATAATACATATTTTTCTTCAAGTAGCGTTTTCACCCGAAATTTCCAATTATCAAAGTTCACTCTGAAAAATTGATAGATTTCATGTTTTTCACTATTTATAACCGTAGCATATAAATGTTATCAAGAATAAATTATGTTTATAAGTTTAAGTTTTAGTTTATTATGTTTAAGTTGCTAACTTAACAAGGTCTACCTAAACAATGAAATGTATTCTTAGGTTTTCCGGTTGGTTTTCGTTATCAACATAAACAGTTTTATAAAATGCGTACACCGATTTCCAAAAATCGTACTACGGCAAAGACTTTGGTGAGCCCCTGTTGTTTCAAAATGAGTAGCATTAGCATGCACCTTTAGTTGTGGTAGATTTATTGCATCAAAACGATACAATTAAGTCTTTGAATTAATGATAGAATTTGAAATGGATAAAAAGATACCTGATTCTACTGCGTATTACTGTCTGATGCTACACGATCAGATAATAACGTACAACCCATTCAACAGAGAAGTCAAAAAAATTTGTATGTATATAATTATATACATTATTGTAAATTATAATTTTTCATAATTGTAAATTTTTTTAATATACGTTTTTATTTATTTACAAAAAATAATTTTTTTTTATATTATGTTACATTTAAAAATTCTTAAAATTAAATATATACGAGTACATGTATATTTACAAATACAGCGTAGCCCAGGAACTTTTGATCCAGTTAATTTTTTTTGTTATTTTTTTTTAATAGTTAATATACTTGAGGGCTATATAAATAATTTAATTAATATCATTTTTCTAATTTTAAAAAATTTAAGAAAAATGTTTAAAATAAGTTACCTATCTTACTTTTCTTCTTCCCTTGTCTCAAAACGTTATTCAATGTTCAAAACCGTAAAATAACAAATGAAAATTCAAATTTTCATAAACTTTAAAATGATACTGACTATTTACTACTTAATATTAATAAGATATTTTTTTACCAAAATTTTTCTTAAAATCTACTCTACAAAATAGCTATCTTCGATTATTTCTTTTACATTTTAGTTAAAATTGTTAATACAATGTTTAAATTGTTAAAATATTAACTAGATCAAAAGTTATTTAAGTTGTCAGTGAACGCTAGACCACTCTGTATATTTCAATTTGTATACTTAACAATATTTTTTTCCAACGAGTATAACTAAAAAATAAACGAAACTATAGGTCTTTTGCTGATGGTTGAGGTAATGGTGTTGATGGCATAATATTGCCCGTGGGTTAGTGTGTTGATTCTATTGTCAAGTGTGTAGCACATATCTTTGAAACGATTGAACGCTAACCTGGTCACACGCAAAGTGCGAATCTCGTGCTCTAGCGAACGAATCGACACGTTTTGGCGTTACAGAGTATAGAGTAGCGATGACATTTGTCACCACCACGTACCGCTTCAATGACCGCACGGCCAATCTGTCCAGCCAACGCTCTTTTTGAATCATCGTCATGGTCTTCAAACAAACACCACTTGTATTTATCTAAAGACAGATGGTTGCCAACTACGTGTCCGCAGATCTCATTTGACTTGATAAGTTTGATGCCTTCCCTATCATAAGCGTAGCTCTTTGATTGAAGAGTAGCAATCTCGAAGAGGATGAGGCCACCAGTCTAGGCTGAAAACAGACTGAGCGTTTTTTTTCTGGCATCTGAGTAACTTGAGTGACCATTGGGCAGGCTAGATGCATCCAAATGCACCAGTAAATCGGGACTGTCAGCTTAATCCCAGTAATAGTCGCGGACTCTGAGTAGGTATATGAAAAAATCTAAAAAACATTAATTCATATGAATATCTTAAAAATAAAAATATAATAAAAATCGTGTTTACTTACTAGTGTGATAGTAGTACTTTAACGTCTTGCTAATGTCAAGCACTGCTAAACTGACGTATACAGTTTTGACAAACTTTACTATTTTCGTATCCTTACAACATAACCTTACAACGTATTTGATACAATCTTTAAAAGTTGGTTGGTTTATGAGCTAATTGATACGTTTGGAACTAGAGATACGTTTCCTGATGTTCTCCATGGTTATCCATATAAATGAAAATATTTGTCGAATATCCCAGATATATAATATTTCAAGTGAATAGCAAAAACGTATGAAGTTCCGTAAAATTATATTTTTTTTAATCCTGATAAATGTTTCATGGTTATCTTAATTTCTGTATATGTTTAAATTGTCAAAATTCTAGTGCCTCGCGTATTTTATGTGAAAAATAATTATTTTTCATAAAAGTTAATTGTAATTTTTGTAGTTATTGAAAAAATATATTAAAAATGTGAAACATTTAAATTGTAAAAACATGTGAAATGATGTACCAAATGTAATATTCGTCAACAAAATATTTACTAACTCACATAATGCAAAGATACACTGTTTAATAAGTACATTTCATTTTTGCTTTTCCGTTAAAATGGTTTGTCAATAATTATCATGAGTCAACACTTTTCGTCGCGTTTTCGTGACACCAATATTATGGTGGTAAATAATAGTTAACCCTTTAGTGCGAACTATTAAGGATTACTATGATGTCATAAGGCACACTGGACCATTTAACCTTTTCATTTATATGACTAACAGTTGAAGGTATCATTTATAAAAATATTCAGAGTCATATGCCCCATTTATGCTGCACACGTATTAACAGACCACTCTTTTGCCTATTATAAAAGGGCTAAGGACTATAGTCCCCTCTCTCATTCACTTCTTATCGTGTATCAAGTTATCATCATAGTTTTCCCTTGCAGACCAAACCTGTGTATTCTTTGTGTGTATGTTGATTTGAGTTTTAGTTTAACTTTTCTTACTTAGCTTAAAACTTACGTCTGTTAAAGTAACTAACACTTTACTTAAAAATATATACGCATATATAATTCACAAATTATTCTCTTGTAATTAACGCATCCTCTATAATTTAACAGACTCCTTAAGCAACTATAAATCACCAGCCGAGATCATTACTGTTCCAGCGGATATCAGGTAAGAGTATTTTTAAAACACTAACTACACTAATCAAGTAATAACTAGAAATTAAAGTACTTGTATTTATTATGTCTTTACAAATGATGCTATTATCATTCTTCTTTATTAATTCTTTCCCTATAAACTTTATTTTTAATTATTTCACAAATGATATTTAGATTCAACTAAAAGTTATGTTTTTATGCTAAGTTATATTTTTACATAATGAAAAAATTATTTAAATCAATTTTATAAATTTCGTGTATTTTTCTAGTATAGTCTTCTGATTCTAGCTCAAATTCTTCATTCACGTGGTTTATCATCTGATCAAATAAAATAAGCGTTAAAATAAATTTTTCAAATAAAATTTGTTTTAATTTTATTTTATGTAAATTATATATAACTATACACAGTGGTCCAAGATTTTTTGACAAATATTATAATTTTTGTAATCCAGTGATTACAGTTTTGGACTTTGTTAATAGCATATTTTTTATTATTTGTCTCTAATAATATAAAAAATTAAATATTTATAACATTCATTTGTTTGTTTAGGACAAACTAAACGCACAAAGAATTCAAGCTTTGAGATATGGATATACCGCAGAGTATTAAAAATTAGTTGATGCGATCATATAACGAATATCAATATGCTGGAAAGAATGAATAAAGAACTTGAAGTGGTAAAAACAATAAAATCACGAAAGCTTTAATATCTAGGACATATTATGCGACATCCAGAAAAATATAGTTTAATACATTTAATAATCCTGGGTAAAATAGTTGGAAAGTGGCCTCGTGTAAGACATCAAATTTTTTGATTAGATAACCTTAGAAAATGGTTCAATACATCTACGATATATTTATTTGAAACAGCCATTAATGAAGATCAAATTACTAACATGTTTGCTAACGTTCATTAACGAATACGGCACTTGAAAAAACACACAAAAATATTCATAATAGTTCTTTAAGGAATTATATCATTAGTTTATTCCAAAATCAAAGACCTCTATTTATACTAAAAATGAATTATTCTACCAATTATATAATTATGAAACATAACTATACCTTCAAAAAGATGACATAATGAATCTGGAATGAATGTTTCCTCAGTTTTTGAATTAAATTCGAAGACTAAATTGGTAAAATTTTCGATAATTAACTCCTTGATACCACTTATTATAATTTCACTGCCAGATTTAAATATTTTTGTACATTTATTGATATCATTTGTGTATTCATTCTTCAATATTTGAATATATAAGAAATTAATGCTCAATTCCAATTTACAATAACGGTTGATTTCAAATTTTAATTCTTTTTTTATCCGGCTTATGTATATTTTTATAGTATTTATTATATTTTTGTCGTCTTTCAAATCATCTCCCAACGCGATATATTTATTTACTTGGTTTTGTAAATTTTTGAACTTCTCAAACACTGATTTCATAATAATTTTAGGTTTCGTAGTACTAAGTTGCCATTTAATAGAATGTAAATTATCTATAGCATACAAGGCTCCTTGCAGTTTTTTTGCAAATAAAGTTATATTGAATATTAGTTCTATTAATTTTTCAGTGCAATTGTGATCTTGTGATTTATAAGATTTGTTACTCGTTATTTGGCCACAGAATAGTCGTTGATAACCGACAGAATTTACAATGTCTTCTAAAATATATCCATATTTACAACCAAGGAAAATAGTTGCAACTCTTACTTTTTTATTACAATCATCTGTAGATATTTTGTCTTGAATAATACTCGAAAGATCATATATATTCGTTAAGTACGTTACACTTTTTACATGTTTAAAATTTTTCCATCCTTTACATTTAAAAAGATCATTCACAATACTAGTATTTTGTTTTGTATTTCTATGTGATTTGGCACATATGATGGCAAAAAATAATAACAAGTACTTTAGGACAAACTTTAAAGATGTCATTGTTTAAGAAAAAATTTAATAGTTTTACTATTATAATGATAATAATTATTATGGTAAGTATTATAATATAAAATATACCATTTAATCAGTATTGTATTGAACAATTTATAATATAAATTGTTCAATACAATTCTGATTCCAAGTATAGTGTGTTTACTCAGAAAAAACAACAACAAATAGTATTTAAAAAAATTGTTTCATAATTTTTGCAATGACTATTTATAACTGCTTTAATTTTATTATTTCAATAATGAAGTTAAAAATATTTCAATATAATTTTTAATGAAAAAATCTTTTTTTAAACTTCTATAAAACCAAAAATTAACAGAAATGAAATGATTTCACATCTAATATTTTTTGTTAAACTGAATTTAAATAATATAAATTTTGATCAAGGATTAAATTCTAAAAGTGAATTTATCCTAGTCTATCTTTTAATGAGAATCTTGGTCGGTCAAAACGTATTCTTGCTAGCAAGTGCCATACTTTGGGCAATCTTATTTCTTATTAAATATTAATTGACACGATACTATGCCCTGCCTTAGGCTGGTGCTCATTCATGTATCTCTCGATATTAGCCATTCACCTATCAATATAACAATCAGTGGTCGTAATACATTTTCCCGTCATTGACACCGTGATAAGGTCGCCGTGACTGCATATTGCTGTTGTGACAATCGACCTATCTGTAACTCTCTACCGACTTGACAACATACTCTATCATATTATTAATAGCTTTGATGCGAAGCTAAAAAGGTATTAATTTTACTGTGATGTGTTTATTTATTTTTTGTGATCACGAATCGTATCTAGTTGAACATTATCCTCAAAAATTGAAAATTTTGCCCTCATTCCCTGTAAATAGTGAAAATCCCCCAAAAAATTACAATTTTTAAATTTCGACATTTTCGCTTCGATGCAAAGCTGAGAAGGTATTGGTTTTACTATGATGAGTTTTTTTTTTTTTTTTTTTTTTTTTTTTTTTTTTTTTGTGTCTGTTACCACTTTTTCTCAGCTCTCACCGAACGGATTTCTTTCAACGATACGTCAAAAGATCACAAATCGTATCTAGTCGAAGACATTACCCTTCAAAATTGAAAAAATTTCCCTCGTTCCCCGTAAATGGGGGAAACCTCCAAAAAAATTACAAATTTAAAAATCGCTAATTTTCGAAATTTTTTCAATTTTTTTTACTAAAAACTGCCGTAACTTTTTCAAAAATGAACGTATGAATATAATTTTTTTTTATATAGATGCTTGATGTCTTTACCTATCATTTGGTATATTTTTTTTTGTAAATCTGACACTTAACCTCCAACAGGGANCAATATAATTTTTTTTTATATAGATGCTTGATGTCTTTACCTATCATTTGGTATATTTTTTTTGTAAATCTGACACTTAACCTCCAACAGGGAGGGATTTAAAATGACAACTTTTTCACAAAAAATTAACTTTTTCAACTTAACTTTTGAAAATGTTCCGGAAGGTCTGACACTTTTATATATATCTTAAATTAAAGCTAATGTAATGTACTTTAATTTGAAAAAAAAAAATTTGACCTCTGGACTTGTCTTCATGGTGAAAACGGCTACCGAATGCTATTTTTGTGTGAAAATTTTCGATTTTATAATTTACATTTTTTACTTTAAAGTGCTATAACTTTTTAAAAAATGTATGGATCAATACAATTTTTTCATGAGAAGTAGTATTTATATACATCTTTCATTGGATATACTTTTTTTTTAAATCAGACTATTTCCCTATATATGGGGGGGCTTCAAATATAAAAAATGCATATAGAAAGTAGAACTTTTTCAACTTAACTTTTGAAAATGTTCCGGAAGGTCTGACACTTTTATATATATCTTAAATTAAAGCTTATGTAATATACTTTAATTTGAAAAAAAAAAATTTGACCTCTGGACTTGTCTTCGTGGTGAAAGTTGACATCAAAGTTAATAAAAAATTACGATTTTTGTAAAATAATTTTTTTTTATATTTTTAACTTAATAATGCTCTAACTTTTTCAAAAATGAACATATCAATATAAATTTTTTTTATATAGATGCTTGATGTCTTTACCTATTATTTGGTATATTTTTTTTGTAAATTTGACCCATTATCTGCCCACAGGGGGGGATTTAAAATGACAACTTTTTCACAAAAAATTAACTTTTTCAACTTAACTTTTGAAAATGTTCCGGAAGGTCTGACACTTTTATATATATCTTAAATTAAAGCTAATGTAATATACTTTAATTTGAAAAAAAAAAATTTGACCTCTGGACTTGTCTTCACGGCGAAAATGGCTACCGAATGCTATTTTCGTGTGAAAATTCTCGATTTTATTATTTATATTATATTTAACTTTATAATGCTATAACTTATTGAAAAGTTTATGGATCCACACAATTTTTTTATGAGAAATAATATTTTTTAATAAACCCTTTTTCATTCGACATACTTTATCTTAATCGAGATATTAATAAGGAACCAGCAGATCAAGTAGCTTTTGGAATAAAACACCAATTTTTTTAAAATTAAACACTATCTAAAGATTTGCATCGAAGCGTTTATTTTTGATAGTGATTTTAATCACTGTCAGATATCATTTACTTGATCCAACTATGCCGCGTCACCACTGTGCCGCGACCCCCCTGTGCTGGGTTTTTTAATTTTTTTTATGTCACAATGTAATGTAATAATTCCTTATCCTTTGTGGTCAAAATAAAAATTTCTATGGTTTTCTAAACCTTACAAACTATACAATATACATACATTTTTAACATGATATGATATGCTAATCCCATCCCACAAAGACTATTAACATACAAAACAAGAAGCTATAAAGCATATTGGGTAGCAATATTGTGATGAAATAGATTCAAAATTAAATTGGTGAATTTGAAATTGAAGTTCAAGGAAAAAACATTTTAATAACTGTGATCATTAAAGATTCGATAATTTGATATGTAACTATTTAGTAACAGTTTTTTTATTCATTTTTAATGAACGTTTTTTATTATAATTAGATATTATTTTATTTGTACTTATCATCATTTTCATTTTTTATTTATGTTCATTAATTTTGTAATAATTTTATTGTAATTGTCATTATAGTATAAATTATTTTTCCTGCTACATATATTACTTTTATTAGTCTGAAAATAGATAACTAATATTTGAATACACATTGTGTATTAATATATTTAATTCCGAAATACAACGTATCATATTAGCCACATCTACTATAATAGAACTAGTATAATCAAGTATTGTACTAAATTTTGTTGAAGAATATTGAAAATTATAAAAATTTATGTTAAAAATCAGTTTTAATTTTAAACCTTCTTTTTAGGTTTGAAAATCAGGTTTCGCAATATCACTGTTTTAAGAAATAAATTTTACTCTTAATAATAAAATATATACAGTATTTTTTAAACTTTTTTTTCTAAAAATTGCCATAACTTTTTAAAAAATGAACAAATATAAAGTTAAAATTATTTCATTTTTTTTTTTCTTTAAAGTCGAAAAAATTAATTTTGAATCAGCCTAAATTGCCAATTTTATCAAAAAAACGAATGCGACGAACGTTTACAAATTCAGAAAAAACAATTCCTTAGCAAATTTTTCTTAAATCTTTTTGAGTTAAAATTTTACTTTTGGAATAATCCATCAATTTTTTAAAATTAAACACTATCTACAGATTTGCATCGAAGCGTTGCTTATGATAGTGATTTTAATCACTGTCTGATATCATCTATACTTGTCCCAACTATGCCACCCTCACACTGTGCCGCGACCCCACTGTGCTACCGTTTTTTATTATAGCTTAGTGTTTGGATATCTCAGTGCTTATTATAATATAATATATTATATTGTGACATATACATATATATATACATCAATTTTGAATGACGTTTATAATAATAAACGGGCGACTGTCCTCAGTTCGTATTATTAGTTCGGCTATTTTATTTTTGATCTCTTATTCTATTATGTGCGTTCGCATTTTACCACCACCAATCCATATTGGATGTGTGTTATAATTTATAGTAATCTAAAAAATGTAGTGAAAATTAATTTTTATTTAATGATAATGATACCTAAAATATCATATTTAATACGAGGCGTGTTCAGAATATAACGGGAATTTTTTAATTTTGCGGGTTTGGTTAGTCCAATTATCTAATTTTTTTTTTCATAATGTTGGTACATATGTCCCTAAAGTATGTTAAAATTTTCAGCTGGATTCATTTTTTACTTTGTCAGTGGCAGCCGATAAGGTTAAACATGTTTTTATGAGCTCAGCGATTTTGTTTGTTAAAAAAAAATGAATCAAAAGATTTGTATCAAATTGTGCGTACAAATTGAACAAAAATGTGTGAAATGTTAACAAAGGCCTACGGTGAGTCTGCTGTTAGTAAAGAAGTTGTTTACGAGTCGTATAAGCGTTTCCAAGATGACTGTGAAGACGTTGAAGGTGAAGAAACATGGGTTTATGGATACAACGTCAAATCTAAGGCTCGATCGTCCCATTGGAGGCATTCGGGATCGCCAAGACCAAAAAACGCTCGACAAGTGCAATCGTGATTGAAGGTTATGCTCACTGTGTTCTTTGATTTTAATGATGTAGTGCATCATAAATTTTTGCCACGAAGTCAATAAATAGTACTACTTACAAGTTATACGCCTTTGCGTGAAGCAATCCGAAAAAAACGACCAGATTTGTGACAAACTATTCATGTCTTTAGTACCACGATAATGCACCTGCTTATTGCTTGTTTGTGGATTTTTTACCATAAACAATACTGTAACGATGCCCCAGCCTCAATGTTCATCAGACATTACTTCGTGTGATTTTTCTATTTCCAAAAATAAAGATAACCTTAAATGGACGTCTATTTACAAGTATAGATGATTTTAAAAGCGTATCGCTGAATGAGCTGAAGGCTATCCTTTCATTTTTCGGCCCCGGTAATCAAGCCATTATTAAAGATTACTTGATTACTACTGAAACAAGTAAAATGTAAAAGTATCGTTGGTTGTAGAGTAACGTCTCAGGGATGGTAAGTATACGATTACCGACAATAATAGAGTTAAAGTGAAAGGATCTCGGGGTATGTGTGCCTACAGAAGCACGTCTAACATATGTGAATATAGGATAAGAGGCAACAAACGGTTACTACTTAGCTCCTACATAAAAAATGTTATACACACGAATTTATATGATCTGTGAGTATCGCGTTTTTATGCAATTATTTGAGTCAGTTCATTTCCGATGAACCTTACTCTAATTGTTTATTATTTAAAATCCTTTGGTGAAGATATAATTGTGGAAAGAGGATTATAATGTGGATCGACGAAAGATAAATTACAACATAACGTATAAATAAAACTGTGTTCTAACAATGTAAGTACTTATGGTTAAGAAACGTTTTACTGAATAATACGACTTACTTAGAGTAGAAATATAGATATCATAATATAATATATGATAAAACACAACGACATACAATTAACCTCAAGACCCTGTATGAATTCTTATCTAGCAATAGTATAATGCCTTTAGAATTACTAGCATTAACATAACAAATTATTGATTTTCAACAATCATCATAGATTTATTAAACAAGTAAATGTTTTCACTTAACTCTAAATAACCTGGTAACACAAATATTCGGTTGCAAAGACACTTATAGTTAATATCGCTATTAGCAATACATACGCATATATGTTTCACTTAAATCTAGGGTACTTTTATTATTATGTTAATTCGTGTGTAACTATTTTACCAGTAAAACTCTATATTAAATCTACCCAAGGTAATAATCAAATTTTATATCCTTTTGACATTTTATGTAAACTCTTTTGTATATTTATATGCTATATTCGTCGACCTTCTCTGTAGTATTTTATACTAACACATTTATAATTTAACAATTTGCGAAACCAATTATAAGATTCTAAATAAATTACTGTTCTGTGCATTAAAATATTTCCAAATGCCCTGTGTCTTTTCAGTCATTCATGGAATAATCTAAGGTTGATGCGAGCTCAATTTGAGTTCTTTGCACAATGTAATATACTATTGTCCTATACTACGATGGCCCGTACTATTTGTTTTCAGTAAACGGTAGAGATCAGGTTGGCTGGTCGACAAAGTAGAAAGACACTTTGAAGAACGCTTATTATTAATTAAACACTAATTGTGATATTATTGTACTAGTACTCTGTCCAGTCAGGTTATGGTATTTCAATAAGTAATAGGCATAATGCAATCGAATTATATATTAGCTTCGATACTTTATTTTGTCTTCACGGTGTAAATGACTACCGTATACTATATTTGTGATAAAATTCTCCATTTTATATTTTACATTTTTAACTTTATATTACTAAGTATGGATCAATGCAATTTTTTCATGAGAAATACTATTTATATATTTATTTCATTCGTCATACTTTTTTTTTTAATCGGACAACTTTCCTTTATATACCCTATATAAAGGAAAGTTATATCTTCATCTTCACAATTATATCTTCACCAAAGGATTTTAAATAATAAACAATTAGAGTAAGGTTCATCGGAAATGAACTGACTCAAATAATTGCATAAAAACGCGATACTCACAGATCATATAAATTCGTGTGTATAACATTTTTTATGTAGGAGCTAAGTAGTAATCGTTTGTTGCCTCTTATCCTATATTCACATATGTTAGACGTGCTTCTGTAGGCACACATACCCCGAGATCCTTTCACTTTAACTCTATTATTGTCGGTAATCGTATACTTACCATCCCTGAGACGTTACTCTACAACCAACGATACTTTTACATTTTACTTGTTTCAGTAGTAATCGAGTAATCTTTAATAATGGCTTGATTATCAGGGCCGAAAAATGAAAATCAAGCTACCATCATGATTTCAATCTCAAACACAAAAGTGAATTATACATGGCTCGAGAGAGAACAACACGACCAAATTACCAGAGAACGACGAATTTTTGTTATTGAACTGGAATGGAAACTACGAGGACATCAGTACATACTATTAGACCGACACCTAGGACCGGTTTAATTATTCACCAATAAATTTTTATTTCATATAAGGTATGTTAGATATAAATAATAATAGGTGAAATTTTTATGTCACAACTTATAATAGTTTTTAAAGGCAGACAATTTTTTTTAGAAATGTCGTTTTCACAGTGGCTCTATTTTGAGATATTTGTTTAAATTTTTAAAATTAAGGGTTTTTTTTCTAATAATTGGTGTCTACTATAAAGTTCAGTTATATTAAAAACGGGTTCCTAAATAATATCGATCTCTAAAATCAGTCCACTGAAAGATGAGAAATTTCATGGATGGACATAAAAAAACGCACACTATCACAACTTTGCATTGAAACTAAAAAATCTAATCAAACAGATTCTTACCTTTATATTTAATATAGGTTAGACTCGTATAACGTTTATGAAAATCAGGGACCTCACTACTATGAGCTCCTCTTGTGAGGTATCTTAAAATTAATAAATAAAATTTTTAAAAATGTATACAAGTTTATAGTAAAATAAAAAAGGTTTCAAAAAAAAACATTAGGATCTCCCTAACTTNTAAAATAAAAAAGGTTTCAAAAAAAAACATTAGGGAGATTAGTTCCCCTAACTTTCTCTTAATACGCTAGTGAAGATTAGTGTAATCTTCGATGTGTAAAATCAGTGTGATTTCTTAATAAAATGAATCCTATTGTGTAACCGAGATAAATATATATGTTGCCATTTAAAAAAATTAAGTGTACAATCCTATAAGTTGTATAGGATGGTACTAATAAATAACTAGTAATTGATTAATTAAAAAATATATGTATCTAAAAAAAAAAATTTTATCAATATTGTATTTATTATGCAAGTAAATGAGATATCAGGTGCAATCAACTATAAAATACTTATTAACGAAATAATTTAAATTTATATAATATAATTAGATAAATAATAGAGTTAGACTAAAATTCAAAATTATGATATAAGAAATGTTCATTTGTTTGATGTCACACTTGTTAATAAAAAATTAATACAAGAAGCTAGTTTTGATTTTTTACTTGGTACTCTTCCTGTATATATTGGATAATTATATATGCAGCAGTTTTATTCATTTCACATACACGGTCAAAATTATAATTATTATTGTTATCAAACGGAAAAACTAAACCATCTTTGAGTATACCTTTAAATAATAATCCGGACTTTATATTTGCACAAAGTATTTCTTTTAAATTTTCATTAACATTTGCTTTCTTAAATGATTTAGTATCATTGTCATAATAAACGAATAAATCCATAATCGAAGTCATAAAATTCATTATTAATGTTTGAACATCGACCCCATATATACAACTGGGATCATTAAACTGTGGTAACTGCTTTTCCAAATCTGATATGGGTACATTGTGGTGTTTCATGTAATTAATAATGATTTTCAAACATTCGTGTATATTTTCTTTCATTATTTTTATATCGCCTAATGAAACTATAACATTATAATAATAAGCTAACAAATATAAATATTTATACGCCCTGTTTTGCATTGCCATGTAGTATTGCTGTTTTGTAACTTTCCCTTTGTTTATGTCACTTAGACAAAAATCATCTTTATCACAGAAAAGATATTCTTTCATCATTATAAGTCCGTTGGGTAATTCTAATAAATTCGTTAATCGGTACTCTTCACTTATTGCTTCGATAATTATTAATGTAGCATTAAAATACTGGTTCAATTGAATAAATTCATTATTATTATTAAATGGGAAATCTAAACCTTTTTTGAGTATACCTTTAAATAATAATCCGGACTCTATATTTTCACAAAGTATTTCTTTTAAATTTTCATCAACATTTGCTTTCTTAAATATTTTGTTGCTTATGTCATAAAAAACGAATAAATCCATAATCGAAATCATAAAATTCATTATTAATGTTTGAACATCGACCAAATATATACAACTGGGATCATTAAACTGTGGTAACTGCTCTTCCAAATCTGATATGGGTACATTGTGGTGTTTCATGTAATTGATAACGATTTTCAAACAGTCGTGTATATTTTTTATCAGTATTTTTATTTTGCCTTTTGAAACTATAACTTTATAATAAAACGATAGCAAATATAAATATTTATACGCCCTGTTTTGCATTGCCACGTAGTATTGCTGTTTTGTAACTTTCCCTTTGTTTATGTCACTTAGACAAAAATCATCTTTATCACAGAAAAGATATTCTTTCATCATTATAAGTCCGTTGGGTAGTTCTAATAAATTCGTTAATCGGTACTCTTCGCTTATTACTTCGATAATTATAAATGTAGCATCAAAATACTGGTTCAATTGAATAAATTCATTATTATTATTAAATGGAAAATCTAAACCTTTTTTGAGTATACCTTTAAATAATAATCCGGAATTTACATTTGTATAGAATTTTTTTTTTAAAATATCATTATCTTTTACACTCTCAAATGATTTAGTGTTTTTGTGATAAAAAACAAATAAACGACTAATTGAAGTCATAAATTCCATTAATGATTTTTGAACATCTCTAAGAAGTGTCATACCACGTTTGTTACGCTGTGGTAATTTCTCTTTCAAATGAGCTATAGATGGTATATTGTGATGATTCATGTATTCAACAATGATATTATAACATGTGTCTATTGAATTTATTACTACATCTACATCATAAAATATAACTATATGATGAAAATAATATGATAACAAATATAAATATTTATACGCCCTGTTTTGCATTGCCACGTAGTATTGATTCATTGTAACTTTGCCATTGTCTAGGTTTGCTAGAAAAAAATCATCGTCATCGCAGAAAAGATATTCTTTCATCATTATAAGTCCATTGGGTAGTTCTGATAAATCTTCCGTTTGTGAAAAATGGAAAAAATTAATTATAAGAACTAATGCGTTCAGTATTATGATGATATTCATATTATTCACAAAATTATAAACGAATTTGCTAATTATTGACAAAAATGATACAAGATTTATAAAAACGACTAATAACAATGCGACATTTAGTATTTATAGTCTCAGCATATAAATAAGCAAAAATATAGAAATCAGAAATGAAACACAATAGACAAATATTTCTTCGTTGTACAAAATGTTGGGCAAATAATCTATTTGCGTTGATGAATGTACAACTTTAAGTTAAATTGTGAGTAATATCATCATGTTTCTTATAATATTATAATGTAAATATCGTTAACGTTAATAACGTAGTTATTCGATAATTCTGTTTGTATTACAATTACAAATCAAACTGTATATTTACTTACATTTTTGAAAAATAAATGTCTAATAGTTTAACTCTGACGTTTCTTCTTGAAAACAATTTTTTTTTTAATTTTACATTTAAACAAAACCAGTGATTCAGTGAGGCAGAGGGGTCCTTATAAATTTTCTCTTGGAATATTTTTTTAAACGACCTTTATTCAACAAGTTATTATACAAATAAATTATCTGAGATCCTCGTTACACTATAGTGTACTCATTATTTTTTTCATTTTTTTAACACGCTTATATTAGTATCACCTATATGTATGTATGTTTGTAACTCTCCAAGCGTCACGCGTTTTCGCATATTCCGTCGTCTATGGCCTTGAGACTAGACTGTCATAACACATTCAGCCCACCCCACGTTTCGTTCTCCACACGACGGCAACATTATACCTGTATAAATTTATTTTTGGTCATCGTACCCGTACACGCGTACTTGTCATCAATATTATGTATATATAAACAAATTTATATATATACAGGGTGATTGACTAACTATGCCTCACGAATTTTCTTTAAAAATATTAATATTATCGTATATGTAATTATTTTATTTGTTATAAATCTTTGTTGAGCTACTTGACAAGAAAAATGAAGATTCAATCTTCATCCCTCAACCCTTAAATCAATATCAACTTTAGTTTTTCAAATAGCAACCCAGTTTTTTTTTTTATTAATCTTGTTAATAATAAAAAAAAAAATTTTCTCAAAAAAAAAAAAATCAATTTTAATAAATTCTAAGCGAGATATTACTATTTAAAGTTTAGGGGATTTAACAAATAAAACAGTAGTCGGGTAAATATAGTATCGTTATTATTTAGTGTACCGATAAGAAGTGGTAGCGCTTATCGATTTACGATCCATAACGTTCTCGTCTGTAATGATTTTTTCTTAATAAACCCTAAACTTTAGAGAGCCGTGGAGCGCTTAATATTTAATAAAATAAAATATTTTTTTTACAAAACATTTTTTTTTTATTAAACTAAATCTAATGGTATAAAAAAAAAATAGTGTTGCCATTTGAAAATATGAAGTTGACACTATTTTTAAGCAAAAGGGATGGTGGTAAAAATTTAAATTTTCTCGTGAAACATCTCATCAAAGATCCATAATGATTAAAAAAAAAAAATTGTTTATAACTCTTATATTTTCAGAGATAATTCGTGAGGCATAGTTAGTCAATCACCCTGTATATATACACAGGGTGTTAGTAAATGCTATGTGCATGAGTAGTAGGATGATATTCAGTAGGACCTAAAAATAGCGAAATCGAAAACTAAAATTTCCTACCTCCAAAATTGAGGGTTTTACGGTTCCCCCACTTTAAATTTTATTTTAATAAAAAATAAACATCACATCGGTATTTCCCACGAAATTCTCATACAAATTAAGTGGTCACTCGATTTCTTGTAGCTTTCGTGCCCTCCCCTGAACCCAAAGTTTAAAGTTGGAAAAAATTTCACTTTAGTGTGACCCATCTATTTGTATTGAAATTTTACTGGGAGTTTTGTGATGCAGTTTATTTTTAGTTTAAACGATTACATAACGAGAAAAACTGGAAAAACTCACAGATAATGTGATATTATTATAATTTCACAAATCATTTATTATTTATTTAAACTGATTATAATTTTTATCATTAAAACTGTTATAAAATTATCTTTTTTTTTCTTTTTAGATCGGAAAAATAAAACAATCACAAGATTGAAATGAAGATTTTAAACTTTATTACAATAGGATAATTAAAAATAATTGTTATGATGTAATCGGCACACTACTCTTTCCCGAAATTAATCACTAATGAGAATATGGTACATCACTGAGCTAGTTAATATTTATTTAAATGTTCGAAAAATACTGTTCACTATTGATTAGTCACTAATTAAGTTGCTAAAAATATTAGATTATTTTTAAAATATAGCTTCTTTTTTATGCAATAAAAATTCAAAAATTTCAGTAAAAACAAATAACCTATATTAAACAAATATCCTGTATTGTAATACGTTTTTAATGTGCGTCTTTTGCTAAAAGTGTAATTTAAACTTACACTTTTTCATTTACAAAACGACCATTTATTTCAAGTTTTTTGTTATAAAAATTTAAGTAAACTAATCTTATAAACAGTATTTCTTTTTTTTTTTTATTTAAAAGACAGTACATCGAGAAAGAAAATACCACTAATATTAAAATACTAAAAAACAGTACGACTATTTTTGGTTTCGACATGTATCAGCAAATTGGGATCTAAAAAGAAAAAAAAAGATAATTTTATAACAGTTTTAATGATAAAAATTATAATCAGTTTAAATAAATTAAAAATTATTATTTCTCATAAAAAATTGTAATGATCCATATATTTTTCAAAAAGTTATAGCATAATAAAGTTAAAAAACCCAGCACAGGGGGGTCGCGGCACAGTGGTGACGTGGCATAGGTGGATCAAGTATAATGATATCTGACAGTGATTAAAATCACTATCAAAAATAAACGCTTCGATGCAAATCTTTAGATAGTGTTTAATTTTAAAAAAATTGGTGTTTTATTCCAAAAGCTACTTGATCTGCTGGTTCCTTATTAATATCTCGATTAAGATAAAGTATGTCGAATGAAAAAGGGTTTATTAAAAAATATTATTTCTCATAAAAAAATTGTGTGGATCCATAAACTTTTCAATAAGTTATAGCATTATAAAGTTAAATATAATATAAATAATAAAATCGAGAATTTTCACACGAAAATAGCATTCGGTAGCCATTTTCGCCGTGAAGACAAGTCCAGAGGTCAAATTTTTTTTTTTCAAATTAAAGTATATTACATTAGCTTTAATTTAAGATATATATAAAAGTGTCAGACCTTCCGGAACATTTTCAAAAGTTAAGTTGAAATAATTAATTTTTTGTGAAAAAAGTGTCATTTTAAATCCCCCCCTGTGGTCAGATAATGGGTCAAATTTACAAAAAAAATATACCAAATAATAGGTACAGACATCAAGCATCTATAAAAAAAAAATTATATTCATATGTTCATTTTTGAAAAAGTTACGGCAGTTTTTAGTATAAAAAATTGAAAAAATTTCGAAAATTAGCGATTTTTAAATTTGTAATTTTTTTGGAGGTTTCCCCCATTTACGGGGAACGAGGGAAATTTTTTCAATTTTGAAGGGTAATGTCTTCGACTAGTTACGATTTGTGATCTTTTGACGTATCATGGAAAGAAATCGGTTCGGTGAGAGCTGAGAAAAAGTGGTAACAGACACAAAAAAAAAATAAAATAAAAATAAAAAAAAATAAAAAAAAAACACATCATAGTAAAATTAATACCTTCTCAGCTTCGCATCGAAGCTAAAAGTTTAAAATAATTTTTAAAATAAGCTTAAAACAATTATGAACGAAAAATACTAGTATTATTGTGATAAAAGCGTGGGTGCTTTGTGCTTAATAATTACAAGATTATTAGCCTAGCTAGTATTTACAGTTTAAGGAATAGATTTATAATAAAAACAGATCCAGAACTAATTTTAAAACAGATTAATTAATTTAGTTGGCATCAAAAAATATTTGTCATTTATTTCCATAACACTGTTTATTCTACGTTTTTAAATAAAACAAGTTTTTTTTATTATTAAAAACGAGTAATAAAAAATGAGTTTCTTAACATAGTTTAAGAATTTTAAAATAATTTTTTTTTAAGTAACATAAATTACTTAAAAAGTTTTTAGATTTGTCAGTGTATTGTGAACCACCTGTATAAATTGAATTAAATTTATGCATAAAATATAAAATCTCATTTAATACTTATATATGTAGTAATATTAATAGCAAGTATGTAATTCCATATTAGGGTCAATTAAGATTTAAAAGGAGCAAAAATAATTTTGCTTACAAAAAAAATTACCCAGCACAGAGCGGTCGCAGTACAGTGGGTACATGACATCTGTTAGTGATTAAAAAAACTATCCTAAAAAATGCTTCGATACAAATCTGTAGTGTTTAATTTTCAGAAGTAATTATTCCATAAGCAACAAAAACTCCTATTTCCTTATCTATATCCTGATTACAAGTTTTATGATTTATAAGAAAATGACTGGTCGATAACAACTTAAGACCTATTAAACAGCTTATTAACGTTTTAAAATTTTGATTGGAAGAAGATTGCGGCAGAGTAATACGTAATGATAAAATAAAATAACCCTTACTACACCTCCACCTACTATTTTTAAAACAGTTATAACATCCAAAATAATGTATGGTCGCTGAAAATATTAACCGAAATTGGAATAATGTTGTTTTTTTGGCGAAACAACTTTTTGGACTTAGTTTTCTGTAATGCGTGTATGGTCACACCGTATAATGCGTTTGGTTCAGCTCAAAATTAAGTAACCCGTAAAATTCATATTTAGGGATGCAATTTAAAACAGGGATTTAGATATGTTCAATAAGAATTTGAACGCACAAAAAATGTTGAAAAATTACCAACGTTGGCTTATAAAGTCAGTGAAAAAATGTTTAGATCGAATGACGATGATTGGATTCTACAAGACGATTATCCAAAACACCGAAGTTGACTCTACAGCGGCATCACAATGTTGTATAGACCATTACATTCGCCAGATGAAAATCCAATCGAAAATATATAGAGTATTTTGAAGTCCAAATTTGAAAGAACATGTTTCAGAATTTTAAGTGTCTCGCAGTAGTCATTTGTGAAACTTGGAAGTTATTAACCGTGGAATACGCCGAAGAACTTGAGTAAAGATATACCGAAAAATCGTCAAGCTATTCTGGATAACTATGGAAATTTCACGGTGTACTAATTAAAAGAGAAATACTATTATGTATCTACTTTAATGTAAAAAGTAAAAATTAAAAATTATCTTTCATAGATAAAAAAAATACTTAAGACACGCTTTTGTTGAACTGACTGGAATTATAATTTTACGTTTTATTTGAATATTTTGATTTTATATTTGTATTTTCATAAAAATTCATTAGAATTTTTTACTCAGTTCGACATATATATAAAAGGGTTGTAGATACAACATTTATTACTGGTACGAGTATGGATTACTTAATTATTAATACTGATGTATTAGCAATAAAAAAATAAAAAACTGGTCGAGTTTGATATTAAAATACAACTTAATGCTATATAATTGCGCCTAAAATAACATAAATAGACAACAGAAGAACCACAAAAGTAAGTTCTTGCAATTACGGAGTACCAATGTGTATTGCAGGCATATAATAAAAATTGATCACTTGTGGCTAATATTATTTAAATTAATTATATTAAAAATTTTAGTTTAAAATAAAATTATTTAACTAAAAATGTCACAAAAAATTACTGAAAATTTGGGTATACTTATTTCGTGATCTATGTTACCATTCATCAACGCTGAACACATACTATCAGTATTTTAATTAATAAAAAACACCCAAACTACAAATACACGAATTAAAAAAATTTTATGGATTTATGAGTTAAATATTTTTAATATAATTTAAATTTTAGTTCCCTCAGTTATTTCAAATTACAGACCAATTTCTATACAATCGCACGTCTCTAAAATTTTTGAAAAAATTATTTTAAGTAAACTTCAAACTTCTGTCAACAAAGTAATTACTGAAGAACAGCATGGCTTTTTTCAGGGACGTTCTACCACTACCTGCAATATTGTATTTACAAATTATGTTTTTAATGCATTCCATCAGCGATCGCAGGTTGATGTTATATACAGGGTGTTCAATAAGTCAGGAAACGGGTTTCTATTGTTCTCATTGTTACAAACAATGAGAACTCTGTATACTGACTTCAAAAAGGCGTTCGACTCCATAAATCATAACGTGTTGATTACAGTCCTTAAAACTATAGGTTTCGGTGAACCTTTTTTATCTTCGTTTCACTCATATCTCCTCAATAGATATCAATGGGTAAAAGTACATGGCACTAGATCCAATTTATTTTTGGCCTCATCGGGAGTTCCTCAAAGAGGGCCATATAGCGCCCCTTTTATTTTCCCTTCTTGTAAATGGAGTCAGCCGTACCTTAGAGAATTGCAAGTTGCTTTGTTTTGCTGACAACATGAAACTCTTCATGCAAATCAATTCACCTGAGGAATGTATTAATCTTCAGCACGATTTAAACCGATTTAAAATCTGGTTTGAAGTGCTGGGTTTATCATTAAATATTTCCAAATGCCAAGTCATATCTTTTACACGCTCTCAATCTCCCATTGTACATTGTTACTTTATCGGCAATACCAAAATTACACATGTTAATGAAACCATTCTTGACCTTGGCTTCAAATTTAATACTTCTTTAGATCCTAAGCCCCATATCGAGATGATTTGTTGTAAGGCGTTTAAAGTTCTTGGTTTTATTATGAGGGTATCATCGGACTTTAAGCTTAAAGATGTGATAAAAACACTCTACTGCGCATTAGTCCGCCCAATCTTAGAATATGGGTCTATCATCTGGAATCCGCATACAACTAACGGACTCCTACTTGATTGAAAGAGTACAGCGTAGATTTCTGCGGTTTGCTGGCTTTGTATTAAAAATTCCTCATCCCGACCACGAATATGCACCCATTTCTCAACACCTAAATCTAAATTCACTAGCTGATCGCCGTAATGTATTAGGTACTAAGTTTTTAGAAAATTTGTTTAATGGTAAAGTGGACTCTCCATCTATTTTATATTTAATCAATTTCAAAGTTTCTCAAAGACAGTCAAGACATCATTCTTCATTTTTCATCTCTTTCTGCAACACCAATTATGTGTCTAATGAGNTTTTTCATCTCTTTCTGTAACACCAATTATGTGTCTAATGAGCCAATAAGACGCCTGATGAAAAATGCCAATGAGGACCTTTACTTTTGTATATATATATATATATATATTAATGTAACTAAAAAAATATTTTGTATCACAAGGGCTCACCCCGTATAATTAAATAAATAAATAAATTGCAGCCATATTTCATTAATAATCCAAAACTTTATATATTATATTATAATCAATCCTACCAAATAGTCTTTGAACAATATTATTGTTATGGTAATTTTTTTAATAATCTTAATTTACTTTAAGAGTAACTTCAACTATATATATTTTTCTAGTAATAATTATTGTACAATCAAGGATTTAAAAAATATATAGTGAGCATTAATAATTTATTATAGTTAATTTAATAATTACTATTCTGTTCTATTACAGCTGATGTGAGCGTAGATGATATGGGAAATTGTGACAAGTGGAAGTTTAGGATAAAGGTGGCCAACCTCAAGTAGTTGTGATTAAGGCAAGAAATAAGAAGACTATTCTGATGTTAAAATTACATTTTTCTTCTTTTATTTTTTTTAAGTACATTAATATGGTATTTAAAAATTACAAAGAAAAAATATAAAAAAAAAATTAAAAAAAAAAAATATTTTGAGAATTATAAAATTTTATATTTTATTTTTAATGTAATTATTTTTACAGTATGTGTTCCATACATAGTAGTACTTTAATATATTATTAATAAATAAACTATACATATTTGTTTTGACTGATTACTTCAATATTTTAACAATAGTTCAGAAAAATTATTATATTTTTATAATTTAATGCAATACTTAAACATTGTTTTTATAATTAACCCAAATAAAATTATAAATAATACAAAATATTATAAATTTATAATGTCAAAAACACTAGCCTTTATCATGTCTTACAAAACATGTACCTAATAATTAGTCATAGGTAATTTATAAAGAAAAAACGCAATTGGTACAATTCATTTATTTATATACTTTGATAAGTTCATTAATTTTTCTAGAATGTTTGTATGTCCTTTTCGCCTAGCTATTTCTATCGGACTCACTGACATTAAATCTAATATTTCTCCATCAGCAAACTGATTATCTATTAAGTAATCAATAACATCTTCATGGTTCAATAGTGCTGCCTAAAATATAAATATAAAATATATTTCATTAATTTATATTGCTAACTTGAATAATTTTTATTCATATAAATACTTACTGTATGTAATGCTGTTCGACCATTAATATCAGATAAAGTAGCTATATCAGCTCCAGCTGTAGCATAAGATTCTAATCTATTAATATTCCCTTTTGCAGCAGCACTAGAAAGAAAAAATAATATAAAATAAAAACATTATCATGAAGATTTTAAGTTATAGTATAACAAGATAATACACACTTGCATAATTGCTGACCAATATATTTTGGATGGCTGTTTAAATGAGCACCACATCTTCGTAATAATTTAATAACTTCAATATGGTCATTTTCCACAGCATCAATAATAGGCGTTCGGTCAAACCTACATATGAATTTATTATAGTTGTTTAGGTATATTAATTATAATGAATTCAAAAATATAAAATTTTCATACCTATCTTTAATATGTACACTAGATCCATTTAATAACAGATAACGAACAACTTTTAGATTACCTAAAGCACATGCCAAATGTAAACCTGTACGACCATCAGAATTTTGAGCAGAAAAATCAGCTCCCTATAGAGGAATACTGTAATTGAATAATAATGTTAAAAAAGATTCAATTTTTTAAACTTACAAATCCTTTCAATTCATCTAGCTTTGTTAAGTCTGAACGAACAATAGCATTACTTAACATAGCAGGGAATAAAACAGCGCCTAACACATTTAACTCGTGAGGGCTGGAAACATGAAGAGTACGAGCAACTGCATCAACTAGATCCCATTCAGCTAAAGTATTTGGCTGCTCAGATTTTCCTCCGCCCATTTCACCTCTTAAATTCCTGCCAAGCATCTAAATTGTAAAGTATAAATAATAAAACAAAATACTTGCAAATATACACATACTACCATACAATTAATTATATGTAAATACATTACCATTCTCTTTGTGTTGAAATCCCAATCATCTTTGGATAAAACATAAGAAAGTTTAGCTAATGCGGCTTCAGGGGTAATATCATTTCCAGATATTACACCAACTTGATTTAATATCTAAAATAAAAATAAAGAAAGCCTTTAGAACAAATTTATCATAAAAAAATTTGACTAGATATTATATATTATGCAATAACTGTGTATGTTAAATGAACTATTGTATACATATTACATATAAAATAAAGTACAATTAATAAGTGTTCATATTTACATGTCCAGTTTGATAAACACTGTTTACTGAACCCTTGCTACATTGACTACAATTTAAAATCATTACTCCTCTATCAGTGGCTTTCTTTACTTCAGCCATAATATCTTCTCTATTACATGGTAAATTACCGGCCCCGTAAGTTTGTAAAACTACACCTTCAATTGGTGGTTGTAAAAACGTTCTAACCTAAAATAAATTCAAATATGAAGCACATAATATTATACATTATTATGAAAAAGTATTATATATTTACAGTGTCAGCGGTTATGTTTGGAAATATTCTCAATAAACTAACATGTTCATTCAAAGACAAATGAACAGAAAATTTCTCTATAGTTTTAGGTCTGTATATCTGTCTAAATGATACTGTTATAAAACCAAATTAGTAAGTTATTATTTAAGTTTAAAGATTAATGTAAATTACCATTTATTTCAATGCCTGCAATAGCTAAAGGAGGTACATTTGGTGAATCAAAAGCATCAAAATTTTCACTGTCTATTTTTACAGTCCTATTCCCTCTCAAAAGCTTGTTGTGGAAAAATATTGTTACTTCTGGTATATTATAGTTGCCAGCTATAAGTAAACTATTGACAAAATTATCATTTCCATCAGTCCTTAAGTCAAACACTGGAAGCTAAAAACAAAAATTAAATTACTAATACCTATTTAAAAGACAATATACAAACTAAACTGATAAACAATATTATACTACATACTTGTGCTCCAGTAATTATAACAGTTTTTCCAAGATTTTCAAACATAAATGATAATGCAGATGCAGTGTAAGCCAATGTATCAGTGCCATGTAAAACGACAAATCCATCATACAGTTCATATGCTTGCTAAAGTTTATTTATTTCAATTAACCAAAGAATACAGGGAAATTATTTTAACATTAGCAACTAGGTTTTACTTAATATAATAATTATGTTCAAACAATTATTTTTGGTATTTTTTATTTTCATATATTTCTTGATTTATCAATTATTAAATATCTTTTTAATTCATCCCTTATAAGGATATCAACTTCATATTTTTTAATTATAACATATAGTTATAACATGATAGTTATTTAAATGACTTATAAAATAAGAATGATCTAATTAAGAAAATGACGGGTCGATAACAATTTTTGAAGCATTATTTCGGAAGTTAACTATTGTAAAACACAGTGGTGGTGAGGTGGGGTTATGTTATTTTTAACACGCCTATATTAGTTTCACATGTATGTTGTTTGTTGTAAGTTTGTAACTCCACGCGCCACGTGTTATTATGTCGCCTATCCCGTCGTCTATGGCCATAAGACTAGACTGTTGTAACGCATTCACCCCATCCCGCTCACCGATGGCCAAAAACAATTTTTTCTTGTATAATTTTATTTTTGGTTATCGTACCAGTACACACGTGCTTGTCAACAATATTATATATATATATATATAAACAAATTTTTATTTTGACTGACCAATACCATCCGCGTGCCATACGGCTTACGTATATATTCCTACCGCCGTTTATACCTCAGGTATAACGTTAGTCCGACCGCCCGCCCACAAAACACGGCTATACCTAGTGCATGATACGTTTGCGTACTTAAGTCGCTTTACTTGTATACATATATATTCTAATTACTATTAAAATTAATATATTAACACGATTTATTCTAATTAAGAGATATAAAGTATTCATTCCGATTACGAGGGATGATTTCCGTATCGTCATTTTTCGTCACTACCTCCACGTTTGGGGAGTGAGTAGTTTGCGCGCCTGCTGCTTTCCTTGGATGTAGTAGCCGTTCCTCTGACTCCCTCTCCGGAATCGAACTCTGATTTCCCGTTACCCGTAACAACCAAGATATTGATAGTAACTACTATCATAACATGAAACTAAAAAGCAAAAAATAAATATAGTTTAAAAAATCTAAAAAAACACCCTTTTAAAATTATTTTTAACTTTTTAGTTCGATGTGCTTTAAAGGGTATTTTTTAGTTTTTTTAAACTATATTTATTAATTTTTTAGTTCAATACGCTTTAAAATCGTTTTTTTAAACTATATTTATTATCATTACACATTACATTGCCTCACTTTTTCTCCAATCAATATTTAAAAATGTTAATGACTTCCGAAGTACTATTTCAAAAGTTGTTATCGACCAGTCATTTTCTTAATTAGATCATTTTTAACACGCTTTTATTAGTTTCACATGTATGTTGTTTGTTGTTTGTTGTAAGTTTGCAACTCCACGCGCCACGTGTTATTATTCTCGCGTATCCCGTCGTCTATAACCTTGAGACTAGATTGTCGTAACGCATTCACCCCACCCCGCTTACCGTTCGCCGACAACAATTTTTTATTGTATAATTTTATTTTTTTGTTTTCGTACCCGTACACGCGTGCTTGTCATCAATACTATATATATATATAAACAAATTTTTATTTTGACTGACCAATACCGCACGCGTGTAATGCGCCTTACGTATATATTATATTTATATATTCCTACCGCCGCTGCCGCCGTTTATAACTTAAGTATAATGTTCCCCCTGCCCACAAAACAAGTCTATACCTAGTGCATGATACGTTTACGTACATAAGTCGCTTTACATGTATATATACATATATATATTCTAATTACTATTAAAAATATATATTAACACGCTTTATTCTCATTAAGAGATATAGAGTGTATTCATTCCGATTATAAAGGATGATTCCCGTATCGTCATTTTTCGTCACTACCTCCATGTTCTTGGAGTGGGTAATTACGCGCCTGCTGCTTTTCTTAGATGTGGTAGCCGTTTCTCAGACTCCCTCCCCGGAATCGAACCCTGATTTCCCGTTACCCGTTACAACCATGATATTGATAGTAACTACTATTATAACATGAAACTAAAAAGTGAAAAATAAATAAAGTTAAAAAAAAAACTAAAAAAACACCCTTTTAAAGAGACTTAAGTACGTAAACGTATCATGCACGAGGTATAGCTGTGTTTTGTGTGAGGGCGGGGCGCGGGGGAAC
This sequence comes from Daktulosphaira vitifoliae, assembly GCF_025091365.1. Lineage (NCBI taxonomy): Eukaryota > Metazoa > Arthropoda > Insecta > Hemiptera > Phylloxeridae > Daktulosphaira > Daktulosphaira vitifoliae. The sequence continues at coordinate 28,053,996 of NW_026099573.1, forward strand.
GTTGTACGCGAGGCATGTGCGGCGGCTATAGGAGTATATACAGAGTGTTCAGTAAATAAGGAAACGAATTTCTATTGTACTCATTGTTTGTAACAATTTAACTGTTTCTTAAATTACTGAACACCCTGTATATGTATATACGTAAGGCGCATTCACGTGGACGGTATTGGTCAGTCAAAATAAAAATTTGTTTATATATATATATAATTAATGTCACGCACACGTGTACGGGTACGAAAACCAAAAATAAAATTATACAAGAAAAAATTGTTGTTGGCGAGCGATGAGCGGGGTGGAGTGAATACGTTACGACAGTCTAGTCTTATGGCCATAGACGACGGGATAGGCGACATATACAGAATAACACGTGGCCCGTGGAATTACAAACTTACAAAAACAACAAACAACATACATGTGAAACTAATATAAGCATGTTAATAAATATATAAAATTAAAAAATAACAAAAATAATCATCTTAACATAGTTATTATTTTAAGAGAAATCGAGAAATTAGAGAATAAAGTATTAAAAAAATCATCCTGTATATATAATTTATACTCATAGGCGGAAATCGAGAATACTTAACTCCGTTTAAAAAAACAAGTATTATGAAAATTTATATATATATAAATGGAGCCAAAAATGTATAACATTTTTAGAACGGCTGGGCCGATTTGGCGCAAATTTTTTTGAAATTGTTCATAATTTGCAGAAGAAAGTTTTTACGAACAAAAATTTTGGAAAAACCATTTTTTTTTCTTATTTTTTTGATGACTGACTTTTTGAGTTCCGGAATGTTTTTTCGAATTGAAAAAGCTACAGCAAGCTTTGTGTAATTGTCCATATGACATAATTAATCGTTAACATGGGGCCCCCCGGCCAACACCAAAAAATGGATCAACATGGAGAAATTTAGAATTTTCATGTTTTTCGCACTGCAAGATATACGTTAATAGTTCGTGTGTTGGCAAACCGTCTTCGTTGTTTGTTTTTGTGCCAGAAAACAAAACGAAAAACATTATTTATCATATTGCACTCAACTGATTTTTGTTTCAATTCAAATAAATCAATAAATAAATTGTTGGACTATATGTTTTATTATTTATTTATTTATTTATTTCATCATACAAAATGATGATGATGATTACGCCAATTTGGGCAGACAGTAAAGAAATAATACAAATCAATACAATTAATAACAAACTATAAAACTTAAAACTTTAAAGTTATAAATATTAAACTAAAAAAAATATATAAGATGAATGTAAACAAATATAAAGTAAATATTTGAAGGATCAATTAAAATTATACTTTGAAAGTAATACATGTTGACAAGAATAATGTTGACGAATCATGATTAAAATCAAAATTTCTTAATGAATTACATAAGTTTAGCATGCTAAACAAATGGTTTTATGTATTAAGTTTATCTGAAGGTGTTAAGTTCGCTGGGTCCACTTAATGTTTAAAAAAACTATTTGGCAAAACAACGTTTTCCGGGTCAGCTAGTTATATGTATTAAAAAAAAAATGTAAAAAAGTGGAGGAAAAATCAATTTAGGCCCCACCCAAATTTTTTCATAAATTTCTGCCAATGATTATACTTAAATTAATTAAAATGTTACACAAGTTCTCTAGAGAAACAATTATTAAAATTATTACCCATATATCTTCAGCTATTTGTTTCCAGTCTTTTATACTCATATTGCTAGAATCTAGAAGTTCATTATATTGATATATTGAGTAAATAATTCTTCGGAATCCTTTAACCTTTCTAGATTTATATTTAAATTATAATAATAATTATACGTTGATATTATATATATAAATACTATTATGAATTTGTTATACTTACGGTAAAACAAGTGGGCTAGAATTCATGGCTGGTCCATATTTCTTTTGAGCATATGCAGCATCATACAAATGGGGATCTTGTTTGATTTTTCTTTCAAAACTATTTGGTGTAGGGACTAATACTGTAAAGCCAAAGTAAATATTTTACATTAAACAATAAATTACAAGTAAAACAAAAATAAAAAATATTTTTCTAGAAGTTTATTAGATGAATCTATATTATTTTAATTTTAATATAAATAAGATAAAAATATATTAAGATTTTATTATTTTAGAAGAATATATGAGAACTTGTCAGTGATGTATTATACACCACTTTGATAAGAACACAAACAAACAAGTTCTTATTTAATTTATGAACTTGTTCGGAAGGATAAAGGACAATTCATCACTGAGAATAAAATTACCAACGAGATTTTTAAATAAAAAAAAACCTTTCACATAAGCAGTTATGAGAGGAGTTGCTTGGTACCTTCACTAGAATTTTCACAGACCTAAATCGAAATTTTATCTTTATTCCTATTATATGTAAGTGAAAATAGTTAAAAATAATTACTTTATTTTAATTTATTATAGTTGTCTAAAAATTTTACTAAATATAAAATTGATCTAATATAAAGCCTTACCGACAATAATTGAACTAAATTTGCAATTTTTAGCTTCGATGCGAAGCTGAGAAGGTATTAATTTTACTATGAGGTGTTTTTTTTTTATTTATAATTATTTATTTTTTTTGTGTCTGTTACTACTTTTTCTCAGCTCTCACTTAACTGATTTCTTTCCATGATACGTCAAAATATCACAAATCGTATCTAGTCGAAGACATTACCCTCAAAAATTGAAAAAATTTCGGACTTTATTTTGTTTTCATGGTGAAAACAGTCATCAAAGTTAATATTAAAATACGATTTTTGTAAAAATATTATTTTTCATATTTTTAACTTTATAACGCTATAACTCTTTGAAAAATGTATGGATCAATACAATTTTTTTATGAGAAATAATATTTATATACTTCTTTAATTCGACATACTTTTTTTATAAATCGGATCATTTCCCTTAATACAGGGGGGTTCAAAACATAAAAATGCATATAGAAAGTAGAACTTTTTCAACTTAATTTTTGAAAGTGTTCCGGAAATACTGACAATTATATATATATATCTTAAATTAAAGCTTATGTAATATACTTTAATATTAAAAAAAAAAATGTTGGACTTTATTTTGTCTTCATGGTGAAAATAGCTACCATATTCAAAAATATGCTATTTTTGTGTTAAAATTTTTGGTTTTGTATTTTATTTTATTATAAGGAGATTACACTGATTTTCAGAAATATTCTATCAATCTAATTAACATAGTATAAAAAATTTAACATATTGTAATTTTTTTGTGTCTTTGAAGTCAAGAAAAATAACTTTAAAATTTGAACTAGCTAAATTTCCATTTTTATTAAGTGACGAATGAGACGTACGGTTTCTGAGACGGTAACACTTGGGTCTTTCATGCCTGTGGCACTGAATTTTTTCTTAATTCTTTTTGAGTTAGAAAAAAATGTTTAACTCATTTGATTTTTATTTCATTTATATTCAATAACTTCAATAAATATCAAGGATTCCATTACTGTAGTCTCCTCTCGTGAAAAGAAATTCATATTAATATTATTTTACTATGTGGTTTTTTTTTGTAGCTATCATTTATTTTCTCAGCTCTCACTTGACCTACTTTTTTGACAAATTTTTTTTTTTAAATGAAACACTATCTACAGATTTGCATCGAAGCGTTTTTTATGATAGTGATTTTAATCACTGTCAGATATCATCTATACTAGACCCCACTATGCCACGACCCCACTGTGCTGGTTTTTTTTAATGTACTATTTGGATACAAGTATAAAAATGTTGACTAAATGACTTAACATGGATATAAAAATACTTCAAAGGCTTTGGAGAAACTTTACTGATGTTATCAATTAACATTAATAAACTTATTTTATAATACCTAACTAATATTATCGGCAACTAAAATAAAACGTAAATTTTTCATACCTTTGTTATTTTTTAGCTATTAGATATAATTGTAATATTTCAATTTACAGGTGAAATCATATTTTATGAAAACATTGCTGATGACTTCTTTATAATAAATAGCGAATACCGAGAAATCAATTTTAATTTCGAATTATATACATACAATATATACAACTAAATTAATACATAATTATATACAACTAAAATGTATTTTCAGCTTAATGATTTATAGCGATAAATTCTTTTGCTATTATTAATTTACCAATATCGAATAAAGTCTTAAAATCGAGATTGAACACATGCAAGTATATAACCTATTGGAATTTGGACGACGTTCTGTTGTATTTTATGTTGTGAAAATATCTACTCTTTATCTTTTTTTTAAAAAAAAGTCTTTAGTAGATTAATTATTAAAGCTTAGTCAATGCATGCGTGCCACATGTTCGATGAGTTTAATCAATGTTTAGTATTGCTCATTGGAAAGTAGCAGGTGCGTGATATGTCGAAATGCAAGTAAAAATTTTTATCTTGGTAATCTGTATACTTTTCAGGTTGATTAAATAATTTCGATTAATAATTTCTATTTAAATAGCTTATAATTTTTCACTGAATTATGTACTCTAATTGCGTTGTTCAAACAAAGAGATCAACAAGTTATTAAATGTAATATACAAATTAGTTATATGCGATTGTACCTATTTTTACGTAAATTTTCAAGTATGACTTAAGACATTGGTTTTTGAACAATATGATAAAACACTTGGTAATACACTCACGCTGTTTTTTTTTATAGTGAACTAGATCAAAGACTTTCTATACAAGTAAATTACAATTGAAGTATCATGAATTTTAAAGTTCTAAAGCTAGTTTAAAGACTGGTTATTATCCATCGTTAGATCAACTATCCACATAAGGTTAAAACCAGGGCCCCAATTAAGACCTACGTGACCCCATATGAAAAATATTGCTACCTTAGAAAGTAACGAATAAAAAAACTGCATGTGCACTAATCATGATAGATTAGTAAAATTTATTTAAGGTCATATGACCCGGGGCGTTCGCCCCCTTAATCTGAGTCTGGTTAAAATAATGCCATTACACATTTATAAATACGATATCAAATATTTCTTTTGGACAATAAAGTTATAACATAACTTAACAATAATTTTCAATTTACAATCAAATAAATACAATAAAATATTTATTAAGTAAAGTTTTTTCTTTTTTATTCAACTGTTCTTAAAATGGCAGTTTATGTAAAATATTGTCTCTCCTTGATTAAGTATAATATATGGACGAAAACTAAATTAAAATTTGCCAAACAATGAAAATAAATTAATGTTTATAAAATTGATGTATACATAGTGTTTTAAACTAAGTCACCAATATAAAATTTAAAAAATTATAATTAACAAACAATAAACTTATTATTTAATTCAAATTTTTAGAAATTGTTTGGGAGGTCTAACATAATTTTTCCCCTCCTTATAAATATTCCTATATAAAATTTTATTATTTATCGGAGACTATGACAGAATTTAAAACTCTAAGCAAAACTTGGGACTTATACCTTATGTTTAACATTGAGAGGCCATTAAATCTGAGTTAAATAGTCAAATAATTGCACTCCATAAAAATACGATTAAACTGCAAGTACAAAAACAACAAAGTAATTATACAGCTCTTTTTTATAGTGTAAAAGTTAATTAATATCAACAGTTTAATCTTTACCCAATATAGTTAAGATATAATTAGTTTATCAATAATTTGTTCGATATCAATAATCAAAACCAATTATATAAATTTTCTATTATAATATGATAAAATATTGTTTGAAAAATTTTAATTCCTAATTGATAAAATTATAAAATGATATAAAATTAAAATTGAATTTTATGTATCCTTAATATTTAGACATCAATTAAAGTAAAGAAATAGTTTATTTGTATTGTATGATGCAGATGTATAATTATAAACTACTTGAATTGCCTTTAATCTACAGAGAAATATTAAAATGGAGTTAGAGGGGCCCTTCTAGAAATATTTGGGGTAACAAAATTTTTTTTACTAAAAATGGAAAAATAGATGAATGAAAATAATTATTTTTAATAAAAAATATTATTTCTTTTTGAGATATTAGAGAGTATTAGAAAACCCATTACCATTGTTAACTATACAAAAATGATGTATTTCGTATTTGGGAAATAATATTACCATCATCAGCGCTAAATACACAATGACATTTTAAGGGTTTCAGCGCCTCAGCGGCAATTTTAATTTAATATCCCTCATTTATTTTATATTAACCTTGTACAATTTTTAACATTCTTAGAATAACTCTTACAAAAACGTAAGTTTCTAGGTTTAGTTTTTAAAAAATTAAAAGATAACTGACTACAAAAAATGTCCTACAAAAATTTGTTTATCAACTGAGACGTTATACATAAAAATTTATACTTAAACTAAAACTAGGACTTGGATATTGTAGCTCTCAAAATTAATGAAGAATCTTCATAACTCATCTAAACTCAACCAAAAGTTCCTCAAGATTATTTTAGGAGGATATATATAAAAAAAATGTCTACTTTCTCCAAAATTGATCTTTATGATTCATAAATTTTTATCATGGAAGGGTTCTATTTTCAATATCCCCTACAATAACGGCCTTGATGTACAATAATAACTATCAAATGAAAGATAGACGGATACTTTTGTTTTATTTTTTCTTGTCGTATCTTGCCACTTATATCTATTTCACTTTTACATTTACTTTTCCTACGATTCAACACGAAATAACTTATTTAAAACAAAATAAATTAATGACCTACAAAATAGTTTGATAACAGAAACGGAATTTTTTTCGAATAATAATTTATGACTGTTATTACAATAGGATATCATTGATAACATATCATAAACAGTGCAATTTTACATTATTACTTCAGTACTACGGCCGTTGAAATACCCAAGTAGTTTGATTAGAAATATGAGAAGTTATTGAACTTAATTGAAATATATTTTTATTAACGAGATATTTAATTCTACTATTAATAAAAAAAATTAATTCATAGAACACACAAGGACTGAATTATTCCAAAAAGATTTACTAAATAGTATAAATATTTTACAAATCTAAGGTTTTTCAGCTTATTAAAACGAGAAACTAGCCAAAAAATTATTTTTACAAAAATAGAACAACGAATAATACTAACGTTTTACTTAACCGTCTAAACACAATAATATCAGACCAGTCAACAAATAAACTTACGAAAAAAACTGTCAGGGCATGTCGCCAATAAACTACAAAATCTGATACACTTAAATGTTGTTTTTATTTTAGTATAGGTCTTAGCTCTTGTAGTTTTAAACACAGGTCATTCTTTGGTAAAAAACGGTATCTAATTGTACTAGTTGTAAAATTGTAACACGAAAACAAATAAAAATATAATTTGGGCGCTGTACTCAAAATAATACACGTTTCTAAAAAGCAAATTACGCACGATTTAGATTTTACAACAATATCAGCGATTTTAATAGATGAAAGAAAGCAAAAAAATGTTAAGTGTTCTCACCGTCGTCATTGTTTCGCATCATTCCTATAGTGCCACCCGTGTAAATGACCAAAATTTTGGACTCTTTGTCATCATCTAAAGTGATGGAATCACACCGGCTCCTGGAGAAGTTATGATAAGTGTTGGCACTTTTATTGGAATACAAGTCATTTGTAACGGTAGATTCAACATTTTTTTTTTCATGAGTACCATTTGTTATAACGTTTTTTGAATATCCATTAGTTTGTTTATAATCAGAGTGTAAAATGGTGGTGTTGACAATCCCATTGAGTATCTCAGATTTATCCATACCAGATTACAGAAATTTGTGGGTTTATTAAAATTGACTCAGAATTAAATATTATACAAATAATGGAATCCTCTTGAAATTAGATGTACGTTATTTTATCTTTTATTCGATTCAAACAAAAACGATCTTGGAACTTATATTTAGTAAAATGATTGAAACTGTTTAAAAAAAGTATGTCTATCTCGGCCAAGTCAACTAAATTAATGAGTCCGTACAACAGCGTTTCACTGCACACACGAACACAACACGTTGCGTACTAAAATATAAATTCACTGGTTTCTTATTTCTTCTAAGACTACTGTACACATGTGCGTTACAATTATTATAGATTATTATGCTCCCACCTTTTTATATAGTTGTACATTATCCACAGTTATAGATAATAGTCTATTATCAGTTTTTTACAACACAAAATTTATTGTTTCTCTATCACAATCTGGTCATTTTCATAAATGAATATCAATTTTAAACAGGTTCTGTACTTTATCGACAGTTATTAATAATAACCTTTGAAAATTCAACGTGATTGTTAACGTCCGAATATTAAACTATAATATACTTAAAGCTTTGCAATCTTAAATGACTAAAAAAATACATTATATGGATGAATTAAAATTTAGATTATGTTAGCATACGTACTTTGAAGTCATTATATATTTTTTTAAACTATGGGAACCTATCTTATGCCTTTAATTCCGCTCTTTCATATTTGAATATATTTAATCGACATATTCAAATTGAGATCAGGTATTTGTGATCACTAAAAATTATACTTAGTCATTTTTCGATGATTCATTCATAATATATGATTAATTTAAAAGGTCCTTAATTATAAACATCTAAAATATACGTTTAACTATGAAAATAATCGTGTTATTCAAACGTGACTGTATTTAATACTAAATTGTTGATGATGTTATCTTTATTATTTATGATATTATTAACGCATTAAAATCATATTAACTATTCAATTTTTATGCTACTTAATCTTCGATTGATAATATTAGTACATTATTTATGTTGTGTCTAAAATAATTTCAATGGTATAATATAATAATAATGATTGAAATATTTATTGGAGCTATCAAATAAGTCCTTTTTTTTAAATTCTAATCAATTTTTATTTTATAACAAATAATATAGTGTCTCAGGCCTAACTGACAACGCTTATAACTTTTGACACAATTATCATTTTATTGAATTTTTATTTTTAAATAGTTATTATATACTTAAACTACATTTAGAGTAAGGTGAAAAACGCGGGTGGGGTATGCATTATAAATACACACCAGTATGAGTTCTACCAACACGCGTTCCAATGTATTAAAATGCATGTAACTCAATGAGTACTTGTGTTCTAAAATTGATATTGACTCATCAGAATTTTATGTAAGAAAAAACAAAAAAATGGTTAAATTAATATGTTGAAAAAATAAATGTAAATAAATTATTTATATATATGGTATATATACTTTTTTTATAATATATATTTACATTTTATAAAAAAGTTATTATAAAGTTCAAGAATTATATAATTAATATTAAAAAACTTTCAATAAACAAATAATTTTATCAAAAGTTGTCAGTTAAGTATGAGACATATTATATATATAATTATTAACGTTTACATTTTAGTATAAATATGCTACTATAATTATTAACAATAATTAATATATAACTTTAAAATAAATCTATTGTGTTAAAACGCTACTCGTGATGGTAAAAAGTATTTATGTATTTCTTTTATTTAATTTAAGTTTATATTTAAGTATAATACAAAATCATATTTTTAGTTATCAATTAAAGCAATTTTATATTATTATTTTTAAATAAAAAAAATTGTTTATTTATAACTTTTTACTTAGTAAATGTGTATAGTTTATTTTAAAAATATTACACTACATTTACAGTACATTAACGAACTCTAGCAAAATAATATTTAGCCAAACATTTCAAATTCGGCTATTGTGTAGATGGCGCTATACTTTACCTATGCCAATGTGTTCACTAATCTATTAGTACTCGCTAGATACTTAATAGATGTTATAAAGGCAATACAGGACGATTATTTTAACATTAACCCCTTGATTTCTCTTAGAATAATAATTATGTTAAGAATATTAATTTTGGTATTTTTTTGTTTCGTATATTTCATTATTTGTCGGTTAATAATAATAAGTTTTTCTATTCATTCCTTATTATTTTTAAGATTGTAAACTTTATTTTTTTAATGGCAACATACATATTAAACTAGCTTATAAATTAAAAAATTATCTAATTAAGCAAATTACGGGTCTTTAACATATTTTACCAGTACTTCAGAAGTTGTGACCATTTTAAAACATATACTTAAGGATTTATTATTAAACTATATATATATATATATACATATGTACAAACTAATGGAATGTGCATTTTGCAAGCAAAAACATTGATTAAAACCACTTTATAAACACTGAAAATGAATCTAGAAATTTCCAAAATATTATGTTATGACGAAAAAGCTTACCTACAAATTTCAATATTGATTTTATAAATATGTTATATTAGTCTTACTACCAACAGATAATTTTTTGTAATGTAATATTTTTATTATTTTTTAATCTATTATTATTAATTTGAAGGGCCCTTTTGGCCACTGTTTTCGCGGGCCCTTTAGAAAAGCTAGTCCGACCCTGATAACTAGTGATATTATCTAAATGTTATGGATTGATTATTACAACTATTGATATTAACCTTTATTTATTATATAAATAAAATTAATTTAACAAAATTAAAAAATCAGAATTTGGAAAAGGCTTAATAAAATGTAAGGATAGCAGAACAAGATAAGTACTTTAACGTTTGGACATCCATAACTCCCTTGAAGATAAATATAATTTTCATCATTTAAGTAAAATCTTTAACTAGATGAATGAAAATGAATAAAAAGTAATAGATTTTAATAATACTTGTAAAATTAATTTAATAATAAATAATACATTTTATCTTTTTTACGATAAGGCGAAGTAAATTAGCGAAGTTAAGCTTCTACGATTTTTCCTCACTTTTATCAATAGATTTAAAACTCTGAACTTTGCAGATGAACTACTTCAATATCTAACCTAACACTATACATTTTTCCAATCGTCACTTTTATTATATTAGGGGCAAAATATGAGTTTTCCGGAAAATTGTAATTTTTGTCATATTTTCCCGACTAGTATGATGACAAATCATTCATTTGAATTATTAATTTTTCCAATATGCTTGATTTACTGGGTAGTTAAAAATAATATTTTTTTGCATAATATTGTGTCAAATAAAAAATGCTGAAAATTATACTAAAATGTTTTATCGATATTAACTACAGTTAATGCCAATAACATTTTGATAATGGATATTATATATACAGTGAAGTGTACAATAAATGCTACTATTATATAGTCCATCCCAAATTAAAGGGAAGGCGATCGCCCCAGGACCCATCTTGATTGAATTTTACTAACCTAGTCATGATTAATGACCAAGTTTTTCTAAATTTTTGCTAATTTCTTTTTTTATTAATATTTATTATTAAATATTAATTTTTTTTTTGATATTTTCCATAAGGAGGCCATCTGAAGGTACCGCCTCGGGGTTCATATAGGTCTTAATCCGGCCCTGATATTTTTAAAGATTTATACATTTTTACTATCTATGTAAAACATAATTTAATACATGGTATGTACCATTTCATATGAGTAGAGTAAACTGTAATAGGTCCAAATATTTAAATAAATAATATCCTTTTATGAAAATTAAATTTCTTAAAAAGATTTCTTTCAGTGATTAAAAATAAAGCTTAAAATATGTTTAACGAAAAAAAGTTATTGCAATAGATATACAAAAATAGTTGATAAATATTAAACCTTGTCCGTTTTTATGTAATTTTTAGTTGTTATAAATTCACCGAGATAAAATCGAATAAATTATAAAAATTTAGCATATTTTTATTTTACTATTCCAGGATATTATTTTAAGTTTATAATACAATTCTGCTATACATGAAATGTTTTTATTTAATAATCTAGAATACTTCAGTTAATTAATATTTACATGTATTCAAAGGAGACCGTAGTGATTAATCGAAATTTCTCAAATTTGTATTTAACTTTTGAGGCTAAACTTGATACGTACTTTTATATTCAGTAATGTCATAGTTTTATCAGGCCAAATTATTTGAGGTATAAGTTGACTAATAAAATACATTAAATATATAACATTTAACAAGTGAACGAGGTTTATTTTGTTTCGAGTGCACTTGGAAATGTTTATTCTTCTCGAAATCTTTAATTTGATACAATTTTATAGGAAGCCATCTTTTTTAAATGTTATTAAAAATTTAAAAAACTGTCATTTTTAGAACAAAAATGTACGTTTTTTGACCTTTACGACAGATTACCAATAGAAGTTATGAGAAAGTTTATTTACTTATTATTGAAATTAAAGTAAATTTAAAAATCATTTTATTTATATATTTTTTTACTTATTAAATATAACACACAAACGATCATAGATTATACATTTACAACATATATATATAAAACATAATTAAAATAAAAATAATACTAATACTTAAAATAAGGGAGTGGTTTAAGAAGGAAAACTGTTGAACAATAAGTGGAATCAAACTAAGAATATAAGGGCAATCAATTGTGTTGTTAATTAAGCCATAAATCCATGTTATTCGTCTCTGGGGGAGGGGTATACAAATTTAATTCGGTTGCTGTTACATTGATATTCTGGTCATCTTGCCTATTTTAAAAACTACTATTCCACACTAGGCTACTAGCTGATAATGCTTTCCAATATAACTATCTCGTCATGATGGTACATAGTGAGATCCGGATTAAAGAGGTTTCACTGCATATTGATAAAAACTTATATGAATATTTCCGTGTTGTATTTAATAATAAAAATTTTATTACCGTTTATAATTAACTATAAATATTGATTAACACTAATATATAACCACAAGCTAGTGTTATGGTTTGAAAATAATTACAAAAGATCCTCTCGATGAATCCACTATTTATCATGTGCAATCCAATTGAAACTCGTGATACGCAAAAGAACAAAGGGTTGTGCACAACAAAAAAATACATATTATTTGGTGCGGGGAAGTTCAAGTGGACGTCGTTTTAAGGGAAAAAAACGAATCGATTGAAATGTCGTCATCGCCGTCAAATACTTGATAGCGAATCCCATGGGTTTAAAACCGAGCGATGGCCAACAGCCCCATCATCACCGCATCTTGGACACGCGACGTACGGCGGCGTTTCAGTGGCGGAAATGCGGCGTCCGCGTGTGGCCGCTGTCCGCATGCGATATGTTTCCTGCCGCCGCCGCCGCCGCCGTGTGAATAATTCATTACATGTGAACGCCGTCGTCTCTGCCGTATTACGGCCAACGGACGGCACGCGGCCACGAAACATCAGAAACGACAAATTAATTATAAATTAATATTATCCAACTACACAACGTGATATACTTCTATGCGGTAAGACTAACCACATTTTTTTCTCCACTTATGTGTACTAATATATTAATATGCAATAATGAAATTCGTGTCGTTCCCGTGTACACTTTTGAAAAATTCGAAATGACAGCACCTTAATTATTCTAACGTTAATTACGACAAAATTCACCTATCAACATATTTTTTCCAACTCGAATGTGATAATCAATAAATATTAACTATATACTTTAGATGTTTATACATATACTAACCTCTTTACTTAATATCTGCAGACGTTTCATTGCGATACTCAATAACTCGTTAGTTAATTGATTTTTTTTTAGATTTAAATGTATGTGAAAGGTTTCAATTGATTTATTTTATCAATATTTGTTCTGTTTTTTTTTTTTAATTGGTATTATTTAGAAAGCTACTTATTGTCTTGTGTGGTACTTAATAATAATCTCAATTCGTATGATTTTACTCGATGTACCGAGCAAAAAGTTTTTTTAATCAAAATAATTTAAGGTAATTAAAACTGTTTTTAAAGATTAAACGTACCAAACTAGAACGTAGTTTTTATAAGAAAGAAGAAAAAAAGATGTATCATCCGATGGAAATAATTGCGTTTTAAACATACATATTTGGAAATGTGTTAAAAAAATGTTTTATGTCAATCTCACAGTGAAAAATTTTGAATGTGTTACTAGTTAAATGTGTAAGTTTGACAATTATTTTTTATACAAAGAGTGCAACGAATAATCAGTTGTACTCTATTATTTATTAAAACAAAACAATTTTTCATTATGTTTGACAAATATTTTTTTTAATATAACGAATGGCTGTTTTATTATTTCTAGTAAAAATTATTAATGTGAGTAATCTATATCTCCCAAATTATAACAGTATATTTAATTTTATGTAAAACAATTACTTATAAAAAGTAACTGTTATCTATATTAGATAAAATAGTGTTCTAAAACTATAGTTAAAACATTTTTCTTTCAATTATTTTACATATCGTACTTAACTATTAGGAACACGAATTCGTTTCAATATATAAATTTAATTGGACACTTTTAGGTATGTGTCATACGAAATGATAAGATAAATGTTAAGAATAAAATATAATTATTTTTCCGTGCAAACTTCAAAGGTTATGTTGTCGACGGATAGTAAAATATGTGTCATCAATTTTATATTTCTAGTAATAATAAATGAGATATTATTTTTTAGCTTAGTATTTTTACGCCGATTCAAATTGAGTCGGTTGCTTCAATTTAAAAAATTGCAATTTATTCTGATGGTTCTGAATAGCTAAATTGTTAGAAGTTAGCTCGGAGAAAATGTTCTACATTATGTTTTCATTCCCAGACCCGTTTATTTATTTACTTTTGTCATTTGAGAGTTGTGACAATACACTGCAATATACGTTTAAACGGACCCTAATGGTCAGACCCCAATGAACGTCCTCACAATAAAAATATACGTATGGTATTAAAATAGGGTCGAAATAATACTTATAGTAATTTGTTATTAGAACATTCGAATAATCTGAAAAAGACTTCATTGACTAGACATATTGCCGGGTCTAAAATTTCAGAATTTTATAATTATATCATGATTTTCATATTTTTATATTTATGATAGAACAATTGGGTCATTATAATTGAGTCATACACCTACAAAAGAACGTCCAAAAACCAGGCACGTAGCCAGAAAATGTTTATTGGAGGGGCCAACAATTTTGGGCCTTTGTATCATTTTCCATAATTTGTTTACCATGAAAAGATTGTGGGGGGGTCCCTCCACTCCTTCTTAGACAGTATCCCATTCTATGAATCTTACAAGTTCAAAATTTGTGTTTATTTTTCGAAAATTGGTGGATTATTCCAAAAGTTACATGATCTGCTATTTCCTTATTAATATCCTGATTAAGATAAAGTATGTCGAATGAAAAAGAGATTATTAAAAAATATTATTTCTCATAAAAAAATTGTGCTGATCCATACATTTTTCAAAAAGTTATAGCATTATAAAGTTAAAAATGTAAAATACAAAATCGAGAATTTTTACACAAAAATATCATTCGGTAGCCATTTTCACCGTGAAGACAAAATTAACTCCGAAATTTTTTTAAATAAAATAGTACATTACGTTAGCTTTAATTTAAGATATAGATAAAAGTGTCAGACTTTCCGGAACATTTTAAAAATTTAAGTGAAAAAAGTTAATTTTTTGTGAAAAAGTTGTCATTTTAAATCCCCCCCGTGGGCAGGTAAAGGGTCAGATTTATAAAAAAAATATATCAAATGAAAAGTAACGATATCATACATCTTTATAAAAAAGTTATGGCAATTTTTGAGGGTAATGTCTTCGACTAGATACGATTTGTGATCTTTTGACGTATTACTGAAAGAAATGGGTTCAGTGAGAGCTGAGAAAAAGTGGTAACAGACACAAAAAAAAACACACCATAGTAAAAATAATACCTTCTCAGCTTTGCATCGAAGCTAATAAAATAATGATATGAACATAAGCTGATTTAATTTTTCAACTTTTAAGCTATTAAGAAAAAATAATTTATTCCTAAATACTAAAAACTAAATACTAAAATTAACAATTAAGTTATAAAAAATTTTAAAATAAATATAAATTATAAACAATGTAAAATTTTATTTTATTTTATTTAAAATTAAAAACAATTCCTGCCTTTTTTTAGTCATATTTTAATTACTATTATTTAGAGCACGCAAATAACAAATTAACAAAAACAAATAAATTACCTATTGTAACTACTAAATTATAAAAAAAGAAACAAATTAAAGATAAGATTTATCAAAAATTTTTTATAGAGTATACTCTATCGAATTTTGTAATCAACTAGATTCTAATCAATGCAGATACTTGGTAGTTTGTTATCATTTGTTAGACCAGAGTTAAACAAAATTTACCTACAACCAAGTTTGGAGTAATTGCTATTCCATTTATTATTACGTCTAGAACGTTATCTTTTTCAAATAACGTTGTCTATGAATATAAAAATGAAAATACAGCCATAATAATAACTGTATTACTCAATAGTAATCACAAATGAATAATAATTTCAATGTATATAAGGCCTAGCACGTTTTTGATAATTCGTAAAAATAATTGAATTTTAAATTTGGGGGGGCCGGCTCTGGGCCACATTAAATTTAAGGGGGGCCAGGCCCACCCAGGCCCACCCTTGTCTACGTGCCTGCCAAAAACACTTTATTTTACCTTTTTCTAGATTCCTAATTCGTCCAGAAAAGTAGAATTACCAAACAAATATTTTTAGACGTACGTTTTTTTGCAACTAGGCAACTTAATTGTGTATTTAATAATATTTTATGATCATTTGCTATACTTGTATAAAAATGTAGAAATTTAATTGTTTTTAGTATGGAAAAGTTTATTTATCATTACTATTATATAAATATTACTATTATATCGTTATATTATTAGAATGATTCGGCAATACCAAAAAGACATTAACTAATGTTCAAAAAACTTAATCAACACTATTGTAATAGTGTTAACATAATATTTTTACCGTTTTTACTAGAAAAATATTATACAAAAGTTATTATTGTTAATGCGCAATAAACATAATATATAGTAAAATTAATAAAAATCATGTATGATTATAAAGTGTGGTATTTTTTCTTTCTGATTTCCTAATTAATGAGCAACACTAGTATAACTAATTATGTAAAATTAATGTAACAAAATGTTTAGAGAACATTTTCAAAAGACGAGAATTTTCTTTTTTACTTTTCTTTTATTATATTTTACATTATTGTTAAATAGGTATCAGTGGTAAACAAATATAAAATTGGTCACTTTCAAAATTATTTATTCAGCTCCAAAAAATTTTACCATACAAAGTTAGAAATATAGTTCAATTAAAATAAAAGTTTTAACTAATTTTTAGTTTTAAAGTTTAAAAACGCCTTTAAAGTTAAATTTAGAAGCAGCAAAATTTATATTCGACAGCCAAATTAAGAATTAATTTGCGGTTATTATATACATTTTTGTTGACTGGAAATTTCTCAAATGTATATAAATTAAAATATTTTAAGAGAATTATTATTTTAATTTTTGAACAGAAAATATGTTTTTTTTTTTAAATTCTTGATATTTTTGTTCTAATTGATCAAATAATAGATTATATTTTTAAACATAATTAATTATATTTATTATTAAGATTTATTATCGTCTCAATTAAAGAGTAGTATAACAAAAATAAATAAATCAATTTTCAATAAATATTCATTATTTCAAAATTTTTTTATGTTTTATATAATATTGTTAAAGAATTATTTTACCCTTATTTTTTTTTTTTATTAAGAAAATATTCTCATTTCCAAGAAATTCTCTCAAGAATATTCTTCCGTTGCTTCATTAAGTACAACTCTCAAGTCTTAACTAAGAAATTAAAATATTCCTAAATACATTATTTAGAAATTTTACACCTTAGGTAAAATAGATAAAACTCATTTGTCCACTATTCATTTTATGACTAGACCAATGCATTTTGCGATAATTTTAGCATATAATAGTATTTAAGGTACACATAAAAATACATTCTCTTATGAACATATGTTATAATTTCTTATACATAATCCATAGTAATAATTATAATTTTATAGTTATACTCCATAATCCAGCAATTTCAACACCCAAGACCATTCCCCCTGTTTTCCTCCTTAAATATATCTCTGATATTTATTGTTATATTAGTAAATTATTTAGAATAGAGGAAAAGTCAATTTAGCTAGCTTGATTTTAGAACATTTTTTAAAATAAATTGTTCAACATAATCTAAGGATTACATATATACCCTATTCAAGTTATTTGGGAATTATTCTTAAATCTGAAATCAACTACTGGAGGAGCTAAAGAGTTCTTCAGCACACCCAGACTCGATTTTAGCCCCCCTAAGCTCTAGTACCTTATCCGAATTTAATACCTATAGAGTTTCAACTAAGTTTATTTTATTCAAAACAATTTACTATCAATTTTTTCTATACAAATATTTTATTTTGCACTACGTTTACGTTATATTACTATTGTAGCAAATAAAACCGTTATTTTGAGTATATCAATATTCTAATATTAAGCTACCGATCATCATAATCGTTAGCTCAGTCTTACAACCACCAACTAACCGCCATCATTAATACAGGTATTACACATTATATTATTATAAAGCCATCTAAATTAATGTGGTGGATTAGAGAGGCAAAGTCCCACACGGCTCTGTTAACCTTACATAATTTTAGTACCCCTTGGATTTTTGCTCTAGTTGTACCATTGAGATGTGATCAATTGATTGAAAGTAATAATATAAAACTGATATCTACCAATAAAAATTTTATTTAGACCACACGCCATTTAATAGTAAAAAAATAATGATAGGTTCTCGTTTGACTTTGAAAATTACTCCTAAAATCAACAAGGAGTGGCAAGGAAGGGGAAATCTAGCCCTTGAAATATTTTATTTTGAATAATCAGTTTTATCAAATGAATTTTATATGCACTAAAACATAATTTTATAAAAATTAATGAACAAAAAAAATCATACAGATCAAAATTTACTTTGTCCCTCCTCTGTTAATCATCTTATGAGTATCATACTAGTAATCCATACGAATTCAAGTGTTGAGGCAATAGAAATAAACACATGAAACTATTTCTTTGATTTAGACTAGATGAACATTTTATATAAAAATTGGCCATGCTTGTACTTCCTATGATTAAACAAGATGAACCAAAACTCTTTTAGCTTTGTATTAAGAGTGTGCATTATGAATTCATTATGAACCCAAATTATAATCATACCCATTGAATGTAACATGCCCACTCTATGCTTGTAACTCGATTAATACTTGTACTGAAGATTGTATATACCCATCAACATTTTTCGTTAGAAAAAGGCTACAAAATACTATTTTGTAACATTGAAAAATAAAAAATGTACTTTTTTCTTATTAGGAACAAATAACTGATAAAAATATTCTTTTAACGTAGTCTAAGAATGTAAGAATTGTATTTAAAAAATTACAGTAGAATTGTTATTAATTCAAAAGTAATAAGAGTTGTCGGTTAGATGTAGTTTATACTGCATTTTTGTAAAAATTATTTTAAACTAATGATTTAACATATTTTATTATTATTGAATAATAAGGTTTGGTTTATGATATACATTGAATATATTAAATATAATATCAGGACACCGATTTAACTAAAATAAGGTCTAAAAGTATCATAAGAAACACACATTCAACTTTTTACTTATTAATTTTTATGACATTGTGGTGTACATATATGTATACACCATAGTTATATATGTATATAGAGCTTTTGTGTTGTGTCAGCTAAAAAAAAAAAAAAAAAAACAGTAAATTGATCGACACATCAGATTTATTAACAGAAATATGGTAACTACTGATTGTATTCTCTTAGGTTACCTTAGGTAAAACATTTAATATACAATTTTATTTTTAATTAAAAGAAAAAAAAATCTCTTATTTCGATTCTAGATAATCATTTGTTCGGAGGAATTAGAGGTATCTCCTATACAAATTAGGCAGTTACACAAAAACAAAATACAGTAAAATTTATTCTACTGATATTCAATAATGAGAATATTTGATAATTATTATAAACTCTTATTTTTGAATATAATTGTATAAGATATTTTTCTTTAACAATTTTTAACAGTAAAAATAAATTTGATAAGATAATTCGAATGTTGGATTTTTTCCTTAAGAACTAAAAAGTTGATAATTTAAAAATAAGTGGACTGAAGATAAAGTCGACGAATAACAACTCTGAAGTATAGCATGATTTACTTTAAAAAAAAACAATTTTTTTAATTAAAAGTGGTCGGATCTATTGCAATGTGTTCATAATTGAATCATCTAAAAATAGTTAAGATTTTATTCGTCTCTTATGTCCATAAAATTGTCTTCTTTCTGTTTAATATTTTGGTTTATTTAAAACTTCTTAAATTACCTGTCAACACACATAAAACTAATTAATATTATAACTGTCATAAAATATAAATATTTAATAAAATAATTTTTTTTTTTTTATTAATATAATATCGTTTATAGATATGTTGACATCAGCAATAGTTGATCCCTAAGCATTAATAATATTGCTATAGTATTGACGCTGTTTAATGTTATTAAAATTGATTAGTATATATTTGTTAACTAATTTTTAGGATAATATTTTAAATTTTGTTTGGAATATCTTTTTGGTTTAATTCTTCACCTTTTATTTTTTATCTATTTATATTTTCAAAATGTTCAGAATTATTGCTTTTTAGTCTAAACAATGGCTAACAATTTGACCACTACTATCATTCTAAACAGTGCAGGCAAATCAACTGCACTAAATAAATATACATTGAAAATGTTCTCCATTAATCCAAATTATGACAATATTGTTATTAATTTTCTACATACTTAAACAGTTGCATTTTACTTATTTATACAGATTAAATATTATTTTATAATGATATGATATTTACAATGATAATATTAGACGTTCAATTATGCATGCGTGATTATTTTGTAAATATATACAAACAAGATGCATTTTATATGTGTATGTTTGGAAAATATGTGTTCATGTACACACATTTTCTAAACATTTTTTTAACTATCATTTTTATGTAGAAATAGATATTTATTAACTTTTATTTATTTATTTAAATATTATTCTAATTACACTTAAATCTACATTAATATCAATGTCTTATAATACCAAATTCACAACCCATACTTTCATAGCACTTAAACTGTTTTCATATGAATTTATGCGTTGGAATATTAAGTATTTCCTTCAGTTGTCATTGGACTTGATTTTGATTATATTTGACAATTAAATAACACCTATGTTTCTTGTTGAACAAAAGTGAGCAAACTTAATACTTAATAACTAAGATGCAAAATTATTTTACAATAAATTTATTTAAAATAAAAAATCAATAAGTATAATTATTATCATTCAAATAATCCAAATGTTATCAACTCATAACAGCTGTTATACCGGTGCAGAATAAACGAAATTTCGCCTATTTTAAAATATCAATTCACAAATCGGTTACTCGTGAGTTTACTTTTTAAAATGTGATTTTATTTTAATCTAGGGATTTTTTGTAGTGTTCTTAACTGCAATAAATCATTTTGGTTTTATTCATGGAGAGCTTTACACTAATGTGTCAAAAATCGAATTGTAGACAGACGGTAACTTGGTCGGACGGAGCAGATAACACATCATAATGAATACTACATACATGTATTTAAATAGAATAAATGAAATTATAACAATATAATTCTGTCAATGGAACTATCCGTTCTACTATATCCAACATGTTACTCAACAAAGACATTTTTATTTCCTCGTAATTAATACATCCCCAAAAGTCAACATCGTTATCCTAATAGATATCAGTCAAGTCATTATCAAATGTGTCGCTTAGTCATTACATCGAAAAACTAGTAATGTTCAATTTATATTTAACTAAATCACTATGTATCTATATTTATTTCATTACTAATTGTGATCATTGGCAATTATAACCCGACACGAGAGAAGAAGAAAACTACGAATCTGATAAATCCATTGTTGATTTAATAATACTTTTGTAAAAATAAAATTTACTCACTTTTATTATTTAGTGATTTTATGAAATTAATTAATTACTATAGCAATATCTATACCAGTAAATAGTATAAATATATACATTTGTTCAAAACTATATTCATAGTGAAATTATAAATTAATTTTGTTATTTTTCACAATTTTGATGTAGCGTGGCAAACTATTTTCCTAATATTTATAATTTATAATTATTACTTAAATAAAAAATAATTACTAAAAATGTGTAGTTTCTCGAGTACTATTCGTCGATTAATACAAATCGCATATACAAAATACTCGAGTATTAAAAAGTTGATTAATAGTAATAAAGTCTAACATTATCATAACGTTATTGAATTGTGTTAATATAAAAAACAACAGTCTCGTAACATACATAAGTACTCTGTTAATACTTCTGAAAATGTGATATGTATATCTGTAAAATTAAAACTTATGACCAATCAAATTATCTGACTAATTCAGTGAAAATATTAATAATTATTAATATTATGAATTTTTTTAAACGTTTACGTTTGATAAAAATTATCTATTAAAAATTCTGGTGCACTAATTAATAAATTTGTAACTGTATAAAAACTAATAAATGGCTCCACAGTTAACGCATCTATGTTGTATTATGCATTTGGTCTTATTTTAATGTTTTTATTGTTAAAATTACACTAAATACAGTCAAACAGTTATAGATATGTAATTTTTTGTAATCCATGGCTTACATTTTAAAATTTTTACTACTCTAGGCGCACATTTTCAAAGCACGTCATCCAGGTAATACCACATGTTAATGTAAAGCCGGATCAATGTGTTACTATTTTTTTTACAAAGACATATAAAAATGAATTATATTCATTTATAAATTGTGTGTTATATAATAAGATGTGTAATACGTACTAGATGTATGGCTGTTGGGAGATAAAAAAACGACAGCGGCCATAAAACTACAGTTTCAAAAAATGTTCACCGCAGCAACGGCTGGTTGCGACTAAAGAAAAAATTAAAGGGGGACGGTGACGGTTAGATGTACACCGAGTGGGGGACGATATGCCGGTACGTTGGTCGAGTCCCGGTTGGCTGTTGCCATGGACGACAAGGGCGGCGCATACGAATCAGGCGCGCGGGCCGTCGACAGCGAACCAATGTGCGTGCGGTCGATCGGCGTCCGCCACCACCGCTGCGTCCCACCATCCACGTTCGCAGCACCATCGACCCCTCTCCCCCTTTGAAACGTAATATATGTGTGTGTGTGTGTGTAACTTTGTCCAACGATCGAGGCCACACCGATATACACACTTTAGTTTGAACAGCCAAACAGACCGTCGTTGTTGTCATCATCAACACCGCTATCGCGTCGCAGTGTTTGTGAATTCCCCTCTAACCAAATACACACACGAGCTGTTGTCTACGAGCTCATCAACTCGAAAATTTGCTATTAGTGTTTGTTTTTCCAATCGCGTTTTGTTTGATAATATACTGTCCGCTTTTTCTGCGTGTGAATGTGTACTAACGACCGCGACTTTAACGTATCGTACGCGTATCGCCTACCGCGACCTGTTGCCAACGCGTGTGGTGTTCAACTGATGACCATTTCAAAGGCCTCCAGCGTCAACATTGTGTAGGTACATTGTTATACATTTATTGTTAATTATAGTGCGGGATCGAGTATTTTCATTTTCTTGTATCGTGTGATGCGTTCAAGACAGTAGTGAACAATGACAATGCTATCGCAGAAACTGTTGTACTCTGACACGGCAGCCGCGGCCGCGGCCGCCGCAGCTGCTGCTGCCGCCGTCAACGCTGCCATGTATAACTCGTCGGCTGCCGCAGCCGTGGCTGGAGGTGGCAGTGGCGGAGGCCCGGGCGGACCGCCGGGCTCTGCAATGTCGACGCCGTCGCTGTGCTCGCCGCCGCCGCACCAACAACAACAGCAAACGCACCAGTCGGTGTTTTCCGGTAGCAACATGATGACTGCGGCGGCCCTGTCGTCCAGTGGCAACTGCATGTCCGGTATGCAACAGCAGTACGGTGGCAGCATGAGTTCGGCCATGTCAGCCGGTACGTCCACATACGCGGGCCTCAACAGTTCGTCGCCCGTAGTCGGCCCGGGTTCGGCCGACCCGGCCAACGCCCTGCAGCGAGTACGCGCCGATAAAACTTACCGGCGGAATTATACGCATGCCAAACCGCCGTACTCTTATATATCGCTGATAACGATGGCCATACAAAACTCGCCTGTGAAAATGCTAACGCTATCCGAAATCTACCAGTTCATCATGGACCTGTTCCCGTTCTACAGACAAAACCAACAAAGGTGGCAGAACTCGATACGGCACTCGTTGTCGTTCAACGACTGTTTCGTTAAGGTGCCGCGGACGCCTGACAAGCCGGGCAAGGGGTCGTTTTGGACCTTGCATCCGGACTCGGGTAATATGTTCGAAAACGGATGTTACCTCCGCCGACAGAAACGATTCAAAGACGACAAGAAAGAGCTGATTCGACAGCACAGTGGAAGTGGAGGTAACAGCGATGCGCACCATTCGAAAAGCTCATCGCCTATGCATCACGGTAGTGTACAACACGAAGACAAGAAACCGATCATTGACCACCACCACAATAAATTGGGCGGTCTCATGTCCACCACGGCCGATCTGGGTTTCGGGTCTGTCATGCATGGTCACAAGCACGGTCACTTACACCATGACCATCACCACCATCATCATCATGACGATCCGTCCATCATCGGTACCCTACTCCAACACCATCATCATCACCACGGACATCACCAGCAACAGCAGCAACAACAACAGCAGCAGCAAAGCCCTGTGGACTTGTACGCTGCCGCCGCCGCAGCCGCTCATCACCATCAACAGCAGCATGGTCACCATCAGCAGCAGTTACAGCAACAACAATTACAACAACAGCAAGACCAAGAACTTGGCGCCATGGCTCGATGTCATCCGTCGTCCACACATCATTACACGGCAGCCGCGGCCGCGGCCGCAGCAGCTGCTCACCTCAAGTCATCGGCCGCCGCTGCCGAGTTCGCAGCGTCCAATCACCCGTTCTCGATTACACGTCTGTTACCACCGACCGCTAGTGCTGGTGACAATAACAAAGGGTCCTCTGCCGCGGCCACGGCCGCTGAAAAGATGTACGAGATGGCCGCTGCGTCACAGTACGGCGGCGGTGGTGCCGGCGGATATAACGATTACTACCAACAGCATCACCATCATCATCAGGGATCTCTTTATCACCATACGCCGTCGTCGGCTGCGTCCAATTTGTGACATCAGTACCCGCTGGCTTGAGGGAATCAGCAAAATTTGAGGCGTTTATTCAAAGAACTCCAACCAATACTGTACGATGGTGAATTCTGACCATTTAGTGTAATTGTTTTTTTAATTGAATTAAATATTTTCGTTTTTATTTTATCATTAAATCATGTCACCGTAAGTAGTGTGCATAAAAAAAAAAAAAATTGAAGATGCTATTATCATTATTAGTATTATTGCCAACTATTATTATATAGTTTTAATCTCATCAGCGAATTCGCGCTAAGTGTTAGCAACATTATGTATATTTTAATATTTATAGTTGTTATTTTTTTTCATCAGATTTTTTTTTATTTCAAATAATTGATTATTGTTAATTGTGGATAATATGAACACCCGTAGGATATCAAAACCATTACTATGGTGTTATACAAGTAAATTTTACTCGATCATCGAATACTTATTCTTGTTCATTTGTTAGATCATACAAGATGTAGCGGATAAATATTTTTCAAATTCATTATTATTTACTAATTTGAAACCCCGATAAAACTTCGAATCTCCTACTATGTCATATTATATACTGTTCTGTTTTTTTTTTTTATAAGAATATATAGTAATCTCTGTCTAAATGCATAGTAGGGATTTCAAATCTGTACACAATATATATATTTTTTGTTTTTTAAAAAAACTATTTAATAAATTTGGTGTATATTATGTATTTTTTTTATGTTTTTAAACTTTTAGTAGTTGTGTATGTATGTATGTACGTTAAACCGCTTTTGTAATCTTACCTTAAAAAATTATATTATATGTCATGAAAAATGAATTTTTTGTGTGCCGCGGGAAAAATACATGATATATTATATTAACACTGTGTATATAATAATATAATATTGTAAATAAAATAAAGTTATTAATTAATCCTGTTTTTATTTAGCGTTAGTGTTAAGCAAACATTTTCTCCTGAATTTTTTCTTTTACCGACTACAAAATGTCGTATACATATATTTGTATACTGAAAACGACCCAAAATCAATAATAATCATTTAATAATAATGCCTAGATACTGCTGTAATTACTTGACATAACTTAATGCTTTAACAATTAATACAGTTTTAAGTTAATTATGAGTCCATTTTAGTATAGATTTTACTATAAAAAAAAAAAAACATTTATGATCATTTTTTCTTTACACATATAATACATGTACATATACTTTACCGAACAAAATGTGAAATATGTAAAATACTGAACAAAACAATTATGTATGTTCTTTGACATAGCAAAAATTTTCTAAGATTATTGATTGGGTTGGGTTTAACAGTAATTGAATTAATAAAATCAAAAATAATATTAAATTTCTGTTTAAAAAATAATAATTCAAGAGTCGATTTAGCATGTTATTGTTTTTCGTTTAAATTCGACGACTATCATATAAAAATCATATTGGTATGAATATAAAACCTAGCAATTAAAAATAAATAAATATTAAGAATTTTTACTATAAATATACAATGTTCAATATACATTTGTAAATATTAACATTAATAAGAGGACTGTGTTAATTTTACAAATTCAAAATATAAAATATCCTATAGATAAAATTTGGTCCATAAAAAAGGCATATGAACATTTCCGTTTAAAACAACCTTGTTTGATGTTTTGTTGGATAATGTTAATCGTCGCACAATTCAACGAAACGTTCAAGTTCGAATAAAAGTGGTTGTATAATGTGTACAAAGGAGTCCCATTGTTGTTTATCGTTGGACTTATTTTTTCAATTAATTTATCATAAAAAATAATTTTACATGCATCAATAAATGGAAGTGAATTTTATAATCGTGGAAATTCGAACTGATTAAAAGCTGTAATTTTATTAACATAGATTTTACTTTGACTTTATTTTGTGAAAAGACTTTAATTTATGTTAATTTATTTATATATATATATATTAATGTTTTATAAAATATCATGACTATTTTCTTGTAAATAATTTTTTTTATCTTCATTATTTCACTTTAAATAGTGAACTAGTCTTTATTTACACTGAATAAAAAAAAATGTATTAAATAAATAAGGCTTAGTAGGAATAAACTAATCTACTGAATTTTACTACAACTCATTTATGAATTAAGAACTCCAGTAATTAAAATTAACAATAGTTGACTCAAGAAAGTTTATTGTTTGTAAATAATTGCGAATTTTTTTAGACATTTTTAAATGGTGACTATCGTGTTAAATAACTACGTACATATAAACTGTACGGGTTTAATTTATTTTCATTATTTAGCAAAGTTTATTATTCTATTTATCCAAATATTATACTTAATCGAGGTGATACGTGTGTTTCGTGATACGCCCATAATTAATGGTAGTTTAGTAAATTAAAAAATATTTTTGTTCACACCGAAACATTAATAAATATTTTCGGTTTTACATACTTTTAGTATAATTTATCGACAGTTAAATTGTACACAAGTGTTAGAGCGTTGTACAAAATGAAACATTATTACCAGAAGGCGAACAATAAATAGATGTTAAAGCATTTTACATGATTATTTTTATTTTGTATATTAAAATTGTTCTTTAAAATATCGAAAATAAGATGAACAGTTTCGAAAAAGTAATTTTTATGATATATTTTTTTTAAACGACTGCGATAGTAACATTTGTATTCACAAAACTTTAAACATGTGCAAAAAATATGTCACCTGGCTCGCAAAAAGAAAAAAAATTGTCAACTTGTAGAACAATAATTTATAACTCAAAACGACGCTTTTTATTTTATAATAGTAGTTTTTTTTTTTAAGAAATCGACATTTTATAATGTTATTCTACGTGTACCGAGTATACATCATTTAATGTCTACTTGCACAGCGTACAGTAGTACACGGTATTTAACAATAATTATTTAGGCCCTTTATTACTGAGAGTGAATAATGAATTGGTAAAGCTAATAAACTCGGCACAATCAGTGGTTAATGTCGATGGCGTTTGCCTTATTGACTTGTGTTTGCGTTCGCTTTAAAACACAACATATTAATACCGAGTATAAATTTACTTAATAAATTGCTCGGTGTGGTTGTTGAATTGATGATAATATTATGACGAATACACTGGAACGCAAAACATTTAAATTAATGTAGCTGTGCCCTTCTGATATCCGCAGATTTTATATGCTCATAAGTGTGTCGTATTATTATTGGAAACTTTTCCCTGCGCTTTTGTGCGCTCCAAGTCATTGTATAGACAATCAAGAGTTACACGTCCTGATGTCGTGTGAAAAGACAAGATATTCTCGGCACCGATAATCAGAGCCACTTCTGGCGGTTTTATTTGGGGGCACGTTAAAACAATAGGAGGTTCCTGCTGATGGCAGCGTACCGTGTGATCAATTTGTCGTGGAAAGCGACTGTTTAAAAAAATTGACGGAGGTGCCTCTACATGTGTAATGTAATAAATATACGAGTGTGTGTACACAGTTAATATTAGCAAACACACCACGGCAACGTCGTCGACAGTCGAGTACAAGAGTGGTTTTTAAATAATAGGCTTATCTGTGTTGCTTGTGCTTAATGTTTGCATTTCATATCTGAGCAACTCGGCCCGAGATAAAACCGCTGTTCCGGCCATTCCTCTCTATTGTAATGTGTGCGTGGCACCGGGTAAAAGATCACTTTTACACAACGTAACCGTGGAAAATTTAATGTTATTATATATATATGTATTTAACGAGTGACGAAAATGTTTGCTCTTTGTACTCGCATTATCTCTTCATAAAACACAGACGGTGCAAGAGGCGTGTTAACAATTGTGTTGTGTTGGCTATTTCGTCGGCAGCGAGAACCTCTCACGTGTACGCGGGGAGAGTCGTGGAAAATAACATTCTCGGCTAGTGTGTGTCGCATTCCTGATTGTTTTCATATTATTATCATTTTTTCCACAAACACCGTGGGCGTTGCTGTTCCATCGCAATAAATCCAAAAAAACGGACGCACGTCGGTCACAACGCGTCATTATTGTTTAAAAATAACATAATAAACGNCACCGTGGGCGTTGCTGTTCCATCGCAATAAATCCAAAAAAACGGACGCACGTCGGTCACAACGCGTCATTATTGTTTAAAAAAAAACATAATAAACATGTTGGTCAGTGCTTTGGCAAGGGGGAAACGCGTGCCTTTTTGTTTGACTTTTATGCGCAATAATAGTCCGAGTCACGATGATTTTCGTTTAGCGAGGCCCATATGTCGCCTTCGGTTCCAGTCAATGGTTATCCTCGTACACCTGCACGCCCCCGCCGATTAACGCGTCGACGTTTTAATTATTTTTAAGTACCTACGGGCAAACAACTCGGCGTTACCAATACACTCCGACCGTAATGTGTCGGCCAGTTCGATATGATTGGTGGTGGTGGTGAGTCATGTCAACTACGACCTCATCTCAAACGAAAAAAAAATAAATTCGCCGATAATTAGAACGGACCGCCCGTTCCACCGGAACAGTAATCGCGTTGTTTGAATAACTCGACGGCACGAATAATCCAAATGCTTATTGTCAGAGAACATCAGGTACGGGACACCGTCCGAAGGCCGTGTCCGTGTAGAATTTTCGCTTGGGTCGGCCGACTGCGAATCAGAGTTTATTATCGTTGTGATGAGCATGTACGCGGATTTGTCAGACGGACGGTTCGGCTGCAGGGTCCCCAGTGGCCGCCGACGGGTTGTGTAAACTGCATTTATTTGCCGACGAACCGCCGGTTGATTGCCAGCCGGGCATTGTGCCGCTCGGATTCCCCGCGGTAGTGAGCGGGCGGCAGAGCGAAATCCCTCGATGCGAAAATCTCGGGGCATTCACTGTCTCCTCCCCTCTTTTCACTCGTTCTCCCCCGAGCCGCTACCGTTAAACGCCGCCGCCGCCGACGCTGATGATGATGATTAACGGCGTACTAAACGGGTGCGGCACGGGAGGAGCTGCAGTAGGCCGCACGACCGCCGCCTAGGAACCGTTCACCGCCGCCGACGGGTTATTATTTTGATCTCTCCAATCTGTTCCGTGATGAATTAATTACGTCTAAACCTAAAAGGGAGTGGAGGGCGGACTACCAGTAGGAAACCGGACGGCAATCGACCGAGTGCGCCCCTAACCGCTTGCGCCCGTATAAAGTAGTTTACATGACGAGGGGGCTCCGCGTATTGTGTACACATTATACCCGTCGTAGTCCCCCGGGACCGAACATAATACGGTGGTCTATATATGCATATATTTCTATCACTGCTCCGAACGATGGCTTTTGATTTCCAGTTATTATTATTATTATAATCATCGACGCCGTCGTCCTAATTAATACCGTACACATGCGTACACACAAACGCCGCGTACGTGATGTACTCGCGTTGGTTCCGAGAAGTTCCCATTAAGACAGCTTAAAATAATTAAGCGTTTCGCCTTAAGGACCAATAAGCCTTACTTATGCGCGCGATAAACTCGATGGCGTCCCATTACGTCCTGGGCGCTTAACGCCTTAGTCTTAATTTATGTAATCGCGTCCTATGACTTACCACGACACGGACGGAAATTATGCCAAACTCTATCACTTCCAAGAGGCCGACGTAATCTTTAAACAAACGCGTTAGATCATTTTCAAATACGAACGTGTTTTACAATAAACAATAATTTTGTCCTATTT
Source organism: Daktulosphaira vitifoliae (assembly GCF_025091365.1). Classification (NCBI taxonomy): domain Eukaryota; kingdom Metazoa; phylum Arthropoda; class Insecta; order Hemiptera; family Phylloxeridae; genus Daktulosphaira; species Daktulosphaira vitifoliae. Next base: position 28,084,880 of record NW_026099573.1, read on the forward strand.
ACAGAGCAGTAAATCTTTATGAATGTCGAAAAATATTTTCAAATATAACGAAAAATATGTGACGGCGTATAACGTCGCTACACATGACTCGATTCTTGTTAAAAAACAAATTATTCTTCGACGTTTTATTCAAATGAATTTCACGTATGAAAATATTAGTCGTCACTTGACCTTATTTAAACTGCTCGTGCCAGTGAACGACGTTTCGAATACCCTTTTGATGTTAAACGTAAAAATTCAGTGACATATTAAAAACGTTAAATAACGTTTATAACATGACGTCATACGATATATACTCAAATATTAAACGCAAATTATCTCATTAATCCGATCTGTGGTTTATTTAACTATTTTTTACTAAACACTGTACAAATTTAAGACAAATATCATCTTTTAGTGTGGTACGTCTATAATAAAATTTTTAATAAACAGGTTTTACTAGCAAAACAACCAACTGTTTTGTTATTCAATAAATTCACTGGTTTTACTGATTTAGTATATCAATACACTGTATGATTTGTATAGTATACATATAGTCAGGCACGTAGATATGGGTGGGCCTGGCCCCCTTAGATTTAATGTGATTTAATGATTTAATGCCCCCCCAAATTAAAAATTCAATTATTTTTACGAATTATCAAAAACGTGANATTTAGAATTCAATTATTTTTACGAATTATCAAAAACGTGATAGGCCTTATATACATTGAAATTATTATTAATTTGTGATTACTATTGGGTAATACAGTTATTATTATGGCTGTATTTTCATTATTATGTTCATAGAAAACAACGTTATTTGAAAAAGATAACGTTCTAGACGTAATAATAAATGGAATAGCAGTTACTCCAAATGTGGTTGTAGGTAAATTTTTTTTAACTCTGGTCCAACAAATGATAACAAACTACCAAGTATCTGCATTGATTAGATTCTAGTTGATTACAAAATTCGATAGAGTAATACTCTATGAAAAATTGTTTGATAAATCTTATCTTTAATCTGTTTCTTTTTTTATAATTCAGTAGTTACAATAGATAATTTATTTGTTTTTGTTAATTTGTTATTTGCGTGCTCTAAATAATAGTAATAAAAATATGACTAAAAAAAGGCAGGAATTGTTTTTAATTTTAAATAAAATAAATTTTACATTGTTTATAATTTATATTTATTTAAAAAATTATTTCTAACTTATTTGTTATTAGTATTTAGGTATAAATTATTTTTTCTTAATAGCTTAAAAGTTGAAAAATTAAATCAGCTTATGTTCACATCATTATTTTATTTATTTTTCACAATATGAAAAATTCATCCTGATAATGAAGATAAAAGTATTTTTTTTTTTTTTTAATAATAGGTACTATCAATTTTTTATAATACTGTAATAATTAGTATACTTTATACGAAAACAATTTGTTATTAACCAACCAATGGCAAAATTTTAAACTTGTAAGATTCATAGAATGGGATACTGTCTAAGGAGGAGTGGAGGGAGCCCCCCCACAAGCTTTTCATAGGAAACAAATTATCGAAAATAATACAAGGGCCCAAAATTGTCGGTCCCTCCAATAAACATTTTCTGGCTACGTGCCTGCATATAATAGATAGTATACAATTCAGATGAATATATTAAGTTTAATAATATAAGTACATAGATTTTTCGTTATTTTTGTTTCCTTACTTAATATTTGATGAACATTCGTTTTTTTTTTTTTTTACTGTTTCAATAAAACTAATATATTTACATTTGTACCTAATTGTTACTTGGTAAAAATTGAATACCGTCAGAAAGAATTCTGTTATAAGACTAAAAAAATAATCATTACGATATGATTTTTTTTCAAGATCACTTAGTATATAATAATAAAATTATTTAATAAAAAAAAATTCCCGTTTTAATTTCATATTTTATATCAACATGAAAAGTTTGCATGTGTAAAACTTGACAATATTATATCACCCGTTTACTATTGTTATCATTTCCATATTAATTATAAATTTTTATATGATTATATACACAAGTGTCAATAATAAATGGTAAATTTGAATATTGAACTCGTACTTAGCTAACAGTGCTTTGCTGTTAAATGTTCGGTTTAAGAGTAAAAAAATTGTATGTGTTTGCGCGGTCCACATTTGTTTAATTAGAAATTATTTTTATTGATAAGCCAACATGATTGTATTATAAAAAAAAATTCTTTTTATATGAAATTTCGCAACATTTGAACAGTTCTAACAAATCATTCATGATCGCACGTCACTAGGTAGGGGATGAATCGGGCCAAGTCTCCACCTCTTCGGGTGATGTGTCATGTAGGAGTGGCGCACGTACAGACCTCACACAGGGCCGCCGTTTTGTCAACAACTCTCGCGCAATGGCTTTGGAAACGTCGGGCCAAAAACAGGAAATATTATCACATGCATTCACATGGCGCACAAAACAAACAACTAGTATTCGGTGTATTAGTGATGGGTCACATACGCAAGCAGGTGACGGCAGTGGCGGCGTTTAAAGACAAAAAGATTGCCAGGTACTCTCACGTTGTGCTGTGAGCGCGTTGATCAAACATTCGAGTAAAAACGACAGAGACGGAAGAAAAGGTTTGGTTAGTGTTAAATGGGTAGATAAATAAAAATATAATAATAATATTGTGTACCGCCGCTTCCGAAGCGGTTTTATACACAAAGAACATGTATTATTTTTGTACGAGGGGTGGGGGCTGGAACAACTACCCGAGTAGACGGGGCGCGGATACGATGCATACTCGTCGGCGGAGGCGTAAAAAAAAAAAAATAATAATAATAACAATAATAAACCGTCGGCGGTGGAGTTGCGACCACTCGAACGCGTTGTATAGTTATACATAAATGTATAAAGTGGTTTTCGGAGATGGTCACCCTCAGGACGGCGATGACGTATAAATAAAAGAGTGGCGCGTTTAGGGGTCGGGGTGTGCGTAGCTTATTTATTGTTTTTACATTGCGTTGACCGTACGCGGTAAGTGCGCGAATGAAAATATTATCAATAATAACACGAGTTTTATTTTGCGGGGGAGGACGACGTGTGGCGAACACCTAACGAAAGTTCCGTGTGCTCGGCAACGCATTCAATGAAAACTGTTCAAGTTGAATTTAAGAGTGGCACAACTAAGTAGGCGATTAGTGCGTGTAAATATTTGCGCTGGCATTTGTAATTATTATTGTAATCACTCGAAGCCATGCTCACACAGTAATTAATGATTATTTTTAAACTTTGTCGGAAACCTCTGTGGAATTTCAGCATCCTGTAAAGGGATCTATAGACAGACGCTACTGCAAGAGGGGTGGTTCGAGTAATGCCACGCCACCCCACTCAAAATAAATACATTAACGATTCGTCATATTCTGAAACTAGTATTTTCAGTTGGTAACTAAAAAATATTACGGTCTTGTGAAAGCATAGGCTCGCGCGCGAGTAAACCTGTTTCTAAGGCTACTTTTGATAACACTATCAGAATTAGTGTAATCGCACCTTCTTCCGAATCCGCGCCTGTCTGTAGACACACGAAATTTTATGAAATTCTTTACTTATAGAAATCTAATTGAATCCAAATTGATATTACAATTCAACAGAAATAAATCACAACAATAGTTCAGGTTCAACAGCCAGTAATTAAAAATGCATTCAATTTAGAAACTGCCGAGTACGATCAAAAAAGTATTGGAATCAACGAGGAACTTATTTAAGTGTCAGTTTTGAACAAAAAACGATTTTTCCTGGTAACTATAGTTGTTGTGAAATACTAGTATTAAATATTCAAATTAAAATCATTTGAAAAAGCGACATACCCAAACAATGGCGGTTATTAATTATTATAAAAAATTGTAGTCTTAACACAAATAGTAAATAAAAGGATAACGGAAAGTTCAACTTATAAAGCTGACAAAGTCAATTAATCATAGAGTAAAAATTTGTAGGTAAACCGTAATAAATCATATCTACATTTTTATACATTTTCAAAAGAGCCAAAAAGCTGTCGAAAATGTTTTTCAACGATTCAATGAATATGAATAATATATTTTCTTAATTGCATTGTAAGAGAATTATTAGATTATAAATTAAATTATTTCCAATTAAAACAATAGCGCAGATACGTCATATATTCTCGAAATTAATTAATAGTTACACGTCATTTAATGAGGAAAAACTACATAATATATTTGTAGCGGAAATAATGATTTTGCAGTTACCGTGTTTATTAAAAAGAATTACGCGCAAGGAGATTTTACTTAATTCCAATGAAAAATCTCATTTTTGTCAAAAGTATTAATATGGTTTACAATGGTTTTTACAACGAAATATTTCATGAAATTGATGTATAAAATTTTAAATTCAACCTAATTTTCTCTACCGTAAAAATTATAACAAATGAGTACCTCATTTCAATGACACCTAATACATGAAAGTTCTATAACAGAAGAAGAATCTGCAGTCATAGAGTTCAGTGTTGTCATATGGTACGAATCAGGTCGGCTAACATGATAATTATGCCAGTAATAAGGTGCCCATCGAATTAAAAAATAAATGTTATAATCTGTACTATCTTCATTTCTAACTCAATGGAAGATCTTATTACTGGCCAAATTATCGAATTTCACTATCAAGATTGAACCATATGGCATTCCTGACAAGGACTACCAGTCTAAATACTAAGGTAATTTTATATACGAATTCAAACGGGGGTAGTTTTGAAGATGATTAATGGGAATATTAAAGAACAATTAAGGGTCTATCTAAAAAATTAGTTCTATCGAACAAATTACTATGCATGTCAACAAAAAATGATGACTGCGAAGTAACTCCTCGAATCTCGGAAATGTAAAATTTATCTTGTATAAGTTGATAATCTTCTGGGAGTCATGATAGCTCATTTGAACCTAGAAATGATATTAAATGAGTATGAATTAGTAAAATTCTTGTATGACAGAAATACCAAGGCAGTGATATTTTTTATCATATAAAAAGAAACATGTAAATTGAAACAAAAAAACATTTATGTTAATAAGCAAAAATTATCAATCGTTTGAAATCAAACCAATTTAAAACATAAAAAAAAATGTTTATTTTAATCTTTTATCCGTTTCATTTTTAAGATGTAGGCATAGGATAGCTTTATGAGTTTTTCAGAATGCCCTTTTAAATTAATATCCCTGATAATAGGGATATTACCCCTTCGAACCACCCTTAAATACGCTCATGCATTTTATGTTTATCTACTTGAAAAATTATTAGTTTACATATATAAAATATAAACAAATATTCAATACTTTTAATGATTTGATGAAATTTAAATACTTTACTATGTCTTTTTGGTTAATTGTTAAAATTTCTAATCTGTTCCGGTATTATTTTATTCCACTTAATAGTGAACACAGACGTTTGGTTTAATTGTTGTAGTAAGTGGCCTGAATGTTTGGTCATTCTTACCAACCTTGATATCGTGTTCAAATATTGACTATCATCACATATAGTCTTTGTGTTAACTATAATAGACTTCCCGGGTACCAACTACATAAATTATCACTCCACTAGTTTAAGGATATCGTCTTACTTCAAAAATATTTTTGACTTGTTCGTTTTGTAATAAAACCTGTTAATAAAGTATTTACAATTTGCCAATGTTACACGTATTTATTCAATAGTTGTTTATAATTATAAAACTATTATGGAGAATTGGATGACAATTATATGAACCAATAATTTTAAGTACCAATTAAATAAATTGAAATATGCTCGTATAGATTTGATTATATTATGTCTCGTTAAAAATAAATGCAAATCACAATAATGAATATAATTTTACTACATAACAAAGATCACCAATCATCGAATAGACGTTTTTATTATGCTCAATCATGGAATCCTTTAGCATTTCAGTGAATTTATATTTTACGAAAATCGAATTGTAATAATAATTTCATTCATTCGATACTAGTCAAAAAAGAAAAATTGTACATTAAACATTAGGTGTAATCACAAAACATTTGACAAGCACTACCATTCTTAGGAACCCTATTTACGGTACTGTAACACAATATCAACCTCGAAACTAAATAATTTTAACATTTGTTCCCATTGAAAAATTAAGGTAAAAAAACCATTGAGAATGCATATTTTTTCAGTTGTTTATCCAACGAAGGGAATCGATGGCGGATCAACTCCGGTGTTCTGTAAAAAAGGGGTTTAATAAACTTTTCAATTATACAACACGATAAATTCGCCGTTGTCGTTTCTCCGAATATTGTGTTATTTTAACGCACACAGTCCGCAGATCATCGGCCGACGGTCGTACACGCGCCGGCAGAGGATTACATCTATTTAAATTCTTGTTATTGCTGTACCGCCATCGATGCACTTTCGACAAAAAATAAATATTACAAACGACATTTTCATCAAACAGCTCGTAGGAGTTTACAAACGTGGATAAGTAAGCCTAAATCGAACTAGTGAAAATTAATCGCCGTGTATTTCCGACATTTATGTGGAATATACACCTAACTAAAACTATTCCGCGATCGTTTATCCAACTTGAGATTTTTTTATAAATTATTTTGAAGGTTTAAATCTTATGAACTCGAGGAATATCAATGTAAACATCTCAGTCCGTCCGCTGGCGAGCACTGCGGCAGTGCACAGGTGCTCCGAAGTATTTACAGTTAAGCTTTACTTGGAATCGATAAAAACAAATATTAATGGAGCGCGAATTTTTCTAATTGATCCGGTAATTGTTTTTCTAAAAAAAACGTTTACTCGACTCTGACTTGGCTCGCTTCGAGGTTGAGAATTTATTAATTCTTAAAATAACAACCGTTTCTTTTATTAATGAGACGTAATGTTTGGAACTTGCAATCGAATATCGACGTCATGTTTAAGTAATTTATTCCTATTGGCGGGCACACGGACGAACATATGCACACCCGTTTTTTGTAATTAAACATTTCATTGTTGTGTGTACTGTACGTTGAATATGTGTATGTTGCCGGCGGCGGCCACAACATATTAATAAGCCCGTTTTGTAATGTACCGCCGAGTTGATTGACAGGCGGACGCAGTGAGGTGACGAGGGCAGCAGCAAAGGAGTAAAACTCAATAAACAGTTTAAAGGGATTTTCAGGGGTAATAACAATGAACTATTGGCAGTACCGCTGCTGGTGTTTTAGGGGTATGTGTCCTCCCTATTCCCGTGCGTGTAGTGTGTACCCGTCTTGTGAGAGGGAGATAATACCTGATCGCCATCTGGCGGGGCCTAATACAAGTGTGCGCTTTAAGCTGTCGACAGCCTCTTTTTCACCCCCACGACTCCGGTCTATAATAAACTGCAGCGGCGTCATAACCTCGGGCGAACAGTCGCGATATTAACTTCCAAAGACTGTATTGCGCTGACTGCCGCCACTCGAGTTTGTAAACAATATATTTTCTTATTGTCAAAAGTTTATTATATGAAACGGATCTTTCGGCAGTAGCTTTTCATTATCACAGTTGTTTGTAAAATACCGTGGCGTTTCAAACATTGTTATATACCAAGAGATAAAAGAGTTTATAAGCATTCAGCGTTGAGTTTCTCCGAAACGCCGTTTAACGATTCCCAGTACCGTTTCCTGTCTTACCAGATCACTGACTCACAAAATTACACTATGAATACGTTAATATGACTTCCACTTAGAGTAGTGCACTTTAATTCAAGTCAAGATGTATCCTACAAACCAATTGTGGTTAATAACGTTGTGCAAACAACATAGCTTTTAAAATAATTATCTTCAGTTATTAATAATATTTTATTGGATCAAACACTCCGGGTTTTTAATATATAAATGAACATAACAATTGCAACAAAAAAAATTTTTAATTAAAACGAAATACTAGCGCAAAATAATTTTATAAATTCATTTTTATTTATCTTAAACAATTTTTTATCTACGATCCAATTGGCTTGGTAATTTTTTAAGTTATACAGTCGATTGCCATTGTATAATAATAGATATAAGAAAATTTTCATAATTCTGGGCAACTTAGATAAGTCATGAATTTCAACTTTCAATTATCATAGTACTTGTATGTTATTAATTACAATAGCGATAATCAAAGACTTTTTTATTACAACCTAAAGATTCGGCTAAAACTTTTTAATGCCTCTTGAGAATATCATTCAATATAAATTTAATTTGTGTTTTAAAAAAAATTTATCAACAACTAAAACTACACATTATTAAGCCGCTTTGTTTGTAATATTTAGGTTAATTTTAATTTGTTTTTTTTTTTTTTATCTTAAATTCCGTCTTTGATTATTATTTATTGCTATCGAACGTATCGTATAGTCTACTTAAATATTAAGTCTAGATGTTAAAATCTGAACTCATAGCCAATCTTATAATTCCCCCAGGCTATTTTACCTACTTCTGTGTACAGTGAGAGTTTCATTGAAGAAAATCCTTGTTGGCTGGTAGTTACACAACCGAGTAAAGCAACTCGGTCGAGAAGTACCGTCGTCGTTGACGATATACCGTATAGTGAAAGGGTTTAAATCTCAAGTGTAAATACAAACAGCCCTCGGTGTTGTACGTGAAACACAAGAAGTTGGGCGTGGACGAGGGATAAAACATAAGTCCCCCGTTTCTATTCCTTACTGTTCACTGCTCGTGTATAAGATATAAGTTGTCTGGAACGGTTAATTCTCCGCCAACTGCGCGCCCACCAGCAACTGCCACTGCCTGACAAATGAAAACACGCACAATAAAACGCAACGATCAATAACATTATAAAAGAAAATACCGAAATATTGAGTGAAAAAACGAATCCCAAGAAATTAATTGAAAAAATGATTTCTTGTGGTAGGGTTTTGGTTTTCAATTTTTTTTTAATAATTTCGATTTCGATAAGGTTTCGGTTTTGGTTAATAACAAAACGTTTATTGAAAACGGTTTTTAAGTAAATTTTCATTTTTATTTTATTTTTTAGTAAAATAGTACACTCAACCGAATTATACAATTAAACTACGTTAGTTAAGCATAATAATATTTATTGACTTTTTTAGTATGATTAAAATATTGGCACTTCAATGGATTCTATAAAATTTAAGTACTTCTATGGCATCTTGAATTTTTACATTTCTATGGCTTCTTTAAAATTTAAACATTTGTATGGCTTCTTGAATTTTTATATTTCTATGGCTTCTTTAAAATTTAAACATTTGTATGGCTTCTTGAATTTTTACATTTCTATGGCTTCTTTAAAGTTTAAACATTTCTATGGCTTCTTGAATTTTTATATTTCTATGGCTTCTTGAATTTTTATATTTCTATGGCTTCTTTAAAATTTAAACATTTGTATGGCTTCTTGAATTTTTACATTTCTATGGCTTCTTTAAAGTTTAAACATTTCTATGGCTTCTTGAATTTTTATATTTCTATGGCTTCTTGAATTTTTATATTTCTATGGCTTCTTTAAAATTTAAACATTTGTATGGCTTCTTGAATTTTTACATTTCTATGGCTTCTTTAAAGTTTAAACATTTCTATGGCTTCTTGAATTTTTATATTTCTATGGCTTCTTGAATTTTTATATTTCTATGGCTTCTTTAAAATTTAAACATTTGTATGGCTTCTTGAATTTTTACATTTCTATGGCTTCTTTAAAGTTTAAACATTTCTATGGCTTCTTGAATTTTTATATTTCTATGGCTTCTTGAATTTTTATATTTCTATGGCTTCTTTAAAATTTAAACATTTGTATGGCTTCTTGAATTTTTACATTTCTATGGCTTCTTTAAAGTTTAAACATTTCTATGGCTTCTTGAATTTTTATATTTCTATGGCTTCTTGAATTTTTATATTTCTATGGCTTCTTTAAAATTTAAACATTTGTATGGCTTTTTGAATTTTTACATTTCTATGGCTTCTTTAAAATTTAAACATTCCTATGGTTTCTTGAATTTTTACAATTCTATGGCTTCTTGAATTTTTGTATTTCTATGGCTTCTTTAAAATTTAAACATTTGTATGGCTTTTTGAATTTTTACATTTCTATGGCTTCTTTAAAATATAAACATTTGTATGGCTTCTTGAATTTTTACATTTGTATTGCTTCTTTAAAATTTAAACATTTTTTTAAGCCAGTTAATTTCGACATATGGAACAAAAAATCTTTTTGTTAGCTTATTGGTTTTCTGAAACAAATTAGAACTCACATAGGTTTCCTATAACCTTTAAAAAAATATATATATGTTAATAGTTATAGGCCCTGGTATTTTTTTAACAAAAAAAAAAGTTTTATTTTTGAGAAGAATAATTACTCATTAAGTTTTCAAGCTTTAGTTATACTCTATCATTTGAATAATAGAATATATCTAATGATAGATTAGACATTGAATAAAAAATATCATTGCATTTCGAAATAATGACAGTATAAATATACAATAATATATAATACACAATTGCTGTGTCTTAATTTTTACCATTTACGCTACGCAATCATTATTGTTGCACCATTATTTTGATAATAACAAATCAACGGTCTCCGTTGATTTGCTTCTAAAAAGAAAATTATATTTCCATTTTAATAATATTTAATTGGCGTTATCAGTGTACAAAGTGGATTACTTACAAGAGGCGTTTTATATTTACTTTATCTCTTGTACTCATACAAAGAAATAAAATGAGTAATCGCGTTCGTTATCCATCTGTATTAATTATTATTATTATTATTATTATTATTATTATGAAGTACGTAGTTATTCGTACCCAGTAAAATTTTGTCTCATGTATGAGAAGAAACTAATAGAAATATTAATAACTCTTAATTGTGCAATAACTTTTGTACAATTCGTTAAAAATCGTGACCAAAAGATTTATTACGAACTGATTAAAAAATTAATTATGCAAAATTTAAAAATGTCTAAACAATTTTTTAAATTTTATTCAAAATTGTATAAGATATAAACGTCAGAGAACGTTGACACATATTAAGATTGAATTGTATTGTCTCAAAGGTAAATTTTATTCGAATTCACTATTAGCTCGTTAAAATGCATTTGAATTTTAAATCAGCAATTCGGGAACGAATACAGACAATACTGTTATGTCTATTAGCAAAAGGGTACAACACAAATGCAAATATTTGGTTTAGATGCCAATAAATTACACGCGTGCAAAAAATAGCAAACTCTAAGAAAACTTAGCGCATAAGTATCATCTGTTCGAAAAAATCATGAAAATAGAGCAATTTAATTTCATTTAAATAAAACTTTTATTTAAGTATCGATGTGACTTATTTTTTAACTCTATCGGATAAATTAAATGCCAATAAAACATCGTAAAGGATATCAAAAAGTAAACGGACTTGAATGTTCGCAAACATTGTTTTGACGATGTTTGTACACTTGAAACAATAAGTTTGGGAGTACACAATGAGTGCGTCTACACTGGAAAAGACGAAATCTGAGAAACTGAATTTTATCTTGAATGCATTTAACGTACTCTTCCTTTCGTTTTTATGACGAACGTCTTTTCGAGACCACACTGAAAACATTAAACAAAATTATCGACAATTAGTGTGTTGTACCATTGGGTTTTATTGATGTGTGAATGAATTTATGATAGGTATACATACGCTTACCTTGGCGTTGCCTGTGTTTTATAATATCGGCATGGATATCATACACATAAGAATGAAAATTACATTGTGTAAATCCTTTTAGTATGAATACGAACTTACTACTAGCTAATGAAACACGTAGTACGAAAAGCATTCAGAACTGAGTAACATACTATTGTACATAATAAACATCATATTTTTTTAATGGGATGTCCAAATGAAAAACGTGCAAACAATGATATTGTTAAATGACATATCTCTGAATTACACTCAACTGTCACACTGACACCATTAAGAAAAGTTAAAACAGAGTACTTACTCTGTAATTAAACTCATCCTGATCTTATTGATTGACGTTTAACACTCGGTTATTAAAAATACGCAAAGGACTGAGAGTCACTTATAAACGTGTTTATAAAACCTATAAAATAAGCGGTCTTATATATTATTGAAACATCTGACCTATCTTAGCACGCAATACTATTTTTTTGTATGCCCAGTGTTTTAATCGAGTAGTACGACATGGTCCAGACGTGTCTAAGGAGAATGAGGGTCAAGTAGTGCATATTATTGTGTTACTCTTCTTCCGAGTTTTGTCTACTTGTGTGTGTGTGTGTGCATGTACAAGCACAATACATGTACAAAAATTTAAATTAACTTTCACCAGTATTACCGTTTGAAGTCTAACTTGGCATATGGACAGTACTTATTAGTTTAGCATTCGAGTAAAAAATTAATTTAATCCTCTGTGGCCTGTACGAGTAGTAGTTGTTTTTGGTTGTCACTCCCAGATGATCGCATTAAGCTATTAGAATTATTGTAGACGCTGTTCAACAAAACAAATAGTATTAAGTGTCGTTTAATTAGTGACCCGACTGCTGTTAGTAAACTAATTATTTTATAATGCTTCTATACTTTATAAGTTCACTCGATTATATCATAGTGTTTGTACAATGCTGTTTACATTATGTATTAACAAACACTGTAAAATTTATCATTTCAGAATAAAAGCACACACAGTTCAAAAAGTGTCTTTTAAGAAATATTCGGATACACGGTTCGTTCAATAAATGTTGACATATTATTGATAATGACATAGGTAGGCCGTATTAAGTATTAACTTTCTTTTCTATTCCGTGTGCCGTTTTAGTGTTCTTAAAACTGAAACAAATTACCAAAAATGCATTAATTGTACATACTTAAATACGAGAAGTCGGTTCAATATGGTTTAACTATCCACTATTGGTGAAAATATTTGTACATCAAACCCGTCACTTTCGTTAGACTTTTAAGCGCATTTAATAAACAAATGCACATAATGTACATTTAATTTAACGTTTGTGATTTTTATTTATTTTTTGTTTAGATTTGAAGGTGGTTTTAATGAAACGCGCTGAAAAAAATAAAAGGATCGAAAAAGAACTTATCTCCCAATGACCGTATTAAAGAAGCTTATTGATACAGATTAAGTACACAATGTAATGCTACTTAATTGAACGGTTGTCATCCGTTTAAGGGAAACACATTTTTTATTGGCGCTATTATTATTGTCAATGCGTATAAAATATAGAGACTAGGGTGTTGTTTAGACGTATTAAATTAATTCGTACAGATGTATAAATGGGCTAACTGGTAGGCGCGGACTTGCGAGGTGACAATCGAATAATAAATGGTGTAACGCGGTGGCGGTGGCCCATAACAAATATGTTTCGCTAAGCATTTCGACGGGTACGACGGATATATTAGGGCGACTAATATAGAGGACAATAAAAACGATGGAGATTATTCATAGCTTGTTTGGAACAAAACTGGACAAATCTGATGCGCGGCGGGGGAGGGGCAGAAGCGTGGGTTGTGTGTGGTGGTATCGGAGAAGGAGGAGGATTAGTTGACGTACGCGTTTAAACGGCGACAATTGTAAAAGGGGAAAACAACATTTAATAATCAATTGTATCCAACAATGGGATCAATGTCAAACGGGCGGGTGCGCTAAACCGCCTGTATCAAAGACTAAAGAATCGGCTGCATGTGCAAAAATACTCCGGCACAGCTTTATCGTTTTCGATGTTTTTTCTTCTAAAATCCAATTAATTGTGTTTAATTTACGTATCGACAATGAATAATAACGTTTCATATGAAATCAGCGCCGTATATAATTATGACGGTTGACCTGCTCCATTTCGAGCATTTATTAATTAAATGTATGGTGTATGTGTTTATTCGACGGAAACGCGGATTTTAGTAAATAAATATAATCGTTCAGCCATTGACACACGATTTATTTTAATGGTCACAAATTCAATTGGACGATTGAAGTGAACGCATAAGCACTAAATGTTTAATCCGTTAGACCATTGCTTGGACACGGCTTTTTTTGGGCCCTGTGTGATGACCAGACGTCCGACGACTACAATACAATTTTATTCTTAAATACGTTTCAACGATGCTCGACAATACCAAAACGTCAGTACAATTACTCAGTTTGCGAGAAGAAGTCAAATAAAATATTTCTTCATCTTTTAGGCAAGCGCGTTAGATTAATAGATGAATATTGATTGTTTTTTGAAAAATAAATCCACCTTTTTCTAAACGATAATTACGTTATAATGCCTACTAATTATTGAATCACATTTATTTGCACGCGATGAACGTTTCGTTATTAAAAACAATTTACCTGATTACAGTAGGATGTGTTGACATTCGTGTTGAGTATCGTACGCGTTCTTCTTGTAAACGACAGTTTTGGATTTAAACGAAACAACCAACATCGTGTCGACCAATTAGACGGTATGTACACAAGTGTAAAACGTTGTGTAGTGTGTCGGTTTAAACAGACGGGTAGTGGATGCTAACAAAAGGGTGACGACAAAGAAACGGTGTATGGGCTTAAACGACGGTACCGTCGGGAACTTGCCACTTGTACGACGAAATAAAAATAAACTTTCGTCGAGGAAAAAAATTCGGATTATTCGAGCGCCCTTTTTGTTGTCATACGCAATTTTGTACGCGTAAAGCATAATCAACAAGGTGGTGCCGGTGTAGGAGGAGGTGTTTGTGGATAATCTCATCGAGTACATGCCAAACCACGTCTGTCATGTTAATGTAACACGGCAACAATACGACCGTGATCCGTTTAAAGATGAATTCGACAACGAAAACAGACACAAAATGCGACGGTGGTACATTGCGCGCATTATAATAGCCGCTATTGTCGAGGAGGCGCAAATTTTCATCGAAAAACCCAAGTGTTGCTCGGCGTTGTGTGTTTGTCACGCGTCCTAGAAAGAGCAATAATAAAGCCCATGCCACCCAAGTCGAGGCGGTGGCGGTTGACAGGTGGTAACCGCAATGTTTTCCCCACGTCAGGGCCGTTTGACAATTTTAAGTGCACACACTTCACATGCCTCGTACCCGCCGTCGCCTACTCCAGCTCAATTGCTCCACGGGGCGGTTAGCGCGACGACGGCGGCGGCGGCGACAGCTCTTCCCGCCAATGCCAAATCATTGACACGACCGTTTGTGACGTCCTCTGGTCTCGTTATTGCTGTTACTACATGTGATATAATATAATATATATCCCAACAACTGTCCCCTCCCTCCCTCCGCCGTCTGTATATGCCGCTGACTGGCCAACACACGCGCGTACTCGAAAATCGTTCCGGGCACGCAACGCCAGCCGGTCGGGCGCGTGTATTGTACGGTAAAAAAAGCTCAAGTGGATTATTTGTGCGGACTATTTGAAAAACGGTTGGACGTCTTTTTATGCATAGAATACCCTTCGTGAGGTAGTAACGACGATACAAATCCCTTCGATATTCCGACGGATTTTGAGGGTTTTTTTTTCATAATATCATGCAAACCCAAGTACAATGAAATATTCAATACTCGGAAATTACACCCTTCGCGTTACATGGAAAATGTTCAGAACAAATGTATTTAGAATAATTACAAAAGAAATGTGTACGTTGCATGTAATACAATGTCGAACTGTCGATTGCATAGCAATGTCGATTTTGGGTTAAAAATAATGATGATGTACACGCGTATAGTTTACTGTGCTCAATAAACACGTACTAAATTGTACTACAGAATTCTAGTAGATTGAAAGTGCTACCTCCTATTTTAATTTTGATTAAATTTTTATTTTACAGTCCACTAGACATCGAATTAACTGTAAATGGATATTTCTCAGTTCTCAGTTTTTCGTAAAACTATTCTGCTACTTAAAAGTTCTGGAAATGTCTACACACCTTTGCAATTCAGATAACAGAATGCTACACGGCATATTGTAATTCGTGCAAAGTCGACTCAACGGCATTTTTATTCGGTTGGTACAACAAAGTTCAATGTTCCATGAAACTTACGCAAATTCCCGAACACGGTTACAGTGATATTTTTTTACAAAATGTAATATGATGCGTTCAAGGAGTTTTATTTTTAGTTTGATGTTGTTTATCAAATATATTAATAAAAATATGTTTTCGAGTAGCTTACAGCGGTGAAGTCATTTGTACGTAGTATCGCAATAAAAATATTATAGTAAAATATTTGTCAGACCGCTCGTGTATTTGTTCAATAACAATTTAATAATATTTACAAGTTAGGTGAACACAAATAATGTCGACTCTAAGTAGTCAGTACACAACGTTTAGTGTGTGTGTGTGTGTGTGTGTGTAATAATAATATTATTATTGTTATGATTGTCAACTTATTTTAATTTCTACATAAACAAATGGACCGATGGGGGTAACAACGAGGGAGGAACGAAACGCATAAAATGTATTTAGATTTGCCGTGATTTTCATGTCGTATTGATCACAATATGTGTGTTATAAATATTTGTCAGTCAATACTATCAACGCTGGGCCGGAGTGCCTCTATAAGTTAAAATTTACTCGCGAGTAATGTGATTATCCGTCAAAAACAAACAGTGGCGGTTGTGCCAGCAAACATATAAACTCAACTCGACAACACGATGATTATCAAATAAATATTTATTGTTAAATATTAATATTATTATTATTATTATTATTATATAATTATGTTACATGTTTGTGTAAACCTCTATAGTATTTATGTGGATAAATGTGGTTGTTTAGAAAGAGCAAACGGTCCCGGCCATCGTGTATAGGTGTGTTGTTTGTGTGTTTACTGCGATTTGATTTATGTACACGGAGAAAGATAGGAGAAAGAAAAGGGAGGGACGAAAGAAAGAGCTAAGTTTGTCTTGAGCACACGGTGAATTATACGATACAATTTTTGCCAATTTATTCTGCTCTTCTTAAAAAAATCAAATCTACACCGAACCAAATTTCATTTGTAAAACTATGAGAAACGATTTGTAAGAAACACACTCAACCACCAATTGAATGGTTGACTTAAATAATAATTGAACAAAAACAAAAAAATTTACTTGTGTAGATGTATATTAATGCAGTGGCGTAATAACTGACAAAATCAAAGGTTGCAAAAGTATACTTTTGTTACTGAGATTCCCAATGGATTAATAAACGAGGAAAAAATATAAAACACACCTTGCATCTCGTTATTAAGGTTGATTCTTGACTGTTTAACCTTATCATTTTATATTACAACTTCCGAAGCACCAGGCGATTTTCATATGACAAATATATTCTAAAAACATATTTTAAGAAATAAACGTCAAAATGTCAAAAAAATTCGAAAACTTTAATTTTAAATTCGTGGGAATTTTGTCGATCTAATTCAAGATTTTGCTTAATTTTCAAAATACTTGTTTCAAAGATGAGATTTGTCAATTACTCTACAGAAATGTCATATTTGTCGTTCTCAATCTCACGATAATATCCATCAAGGGTTTAAGGGCAGACATCGGGTGCACGTGCCCCGGGCGGCAGGTGCGGGTGTAACGTTTGAGAAAATACTTGCCCCGTACTATTAGCGTTAAAACACGGTAAATGTCAATATGTTCCCAATGTATTGTATTTTTTGGTTGAGTATAAAAAAATTACGAATAACAATCGGAGAGAAAGAGTGGCATAAAATAAGGGGAAACTCGAGGAGAAGCCGCCATGGAAACAGCGGCGTGCGACAGCGTTCTGGCGAGAGCCGATAACCAAAGGTCAGGGAGTGGAGAAAAGGAGGGTGCACTTGAAAATTGCAATCTCGGCGACCGTCGTCGAAACGTCCCTTAAGCCCAACGGCAAACACAATCCCACAGTTTTTGGCCGGCCCGCAGGCACTATTTTCTCCCCGTCCGGCGGCGGGACGTTCACAATCAAAACACCGCCGTTCAAGATTCGATGACGACGCCGCCGCCGTCCCTTTATGTCCATTATATATTATTATACGCCGGAAAATTGCAATCAAGTCTCTTTCCGTTTATGCACTTGCCCGTAGTTTATTGATGTGGCAACACAGTTTTTGTAAACAGCTTTGCCTCTACCCGGAATATTCGATTCGGAAAACCCAGTGCATGTTGCACATGGGAAATTTACATTGGACGCCAACACAAGTCGCGCGACATTAATATGTCATTTTTACAGATAACAGGGACCATTGTCGAAAACTACTGTATGTTCATAATACACGTGTAGGCGTTCACATCCGTCGTTTTTTTTTTTTACAAAATTATGCGTGAAGACGTGTGAAAACATCCCCTCGGACACGGTAAAAAAGCAATCGTCCGCCCACCTCTATATAATGGGTTCCGTCAATTTCGCACACAGACCAGCGTTTGACCGCATGGAACAGCACAATGAAGAGCACATACAATAGTGTACCAGAGACGTTTGGCTATTTAGCCGTGAGCAGTACAAATATAATAAAAATTGGCTAGTCTACAGTCGTCACCGTTTGTCTTGTTTGTGTGCCGTGAGAACATTTCTTTTTTTTTTTTTTTTGACATAACCCACGCGCATGAAAAGATCAATAAATATACTGCGCAAACCACCTTTCCTTGTCTACCCAGTCGTGTGTATAATTCAAACGAATCACCTTAAAAAATATACATCAGCAGTCGCAGTAAACCTTTTGGAATTCTTACAGCGAAATTTTCTCCTGAAAATTAAAATTTCATTGCAGACAATAACTCAACAAGATACTATAAAATAAGTAACACTATAAAGTAGATTTTTAGTTTATGATTCCAATTGCTTAAATTTTGACATTAATTAGATACATAATAACCAAATAAAAGTACTCGAGTCCATGATGAATTTCAACACAATTTCTGCCAATTTTTTTGATTCCTTTAGCGTTGGTAGAAAGTTTGAGGGTCATAATCCACCACATTAGTCGTAATATATCTGCTGAAAAATAGTATCTAAGTGATAAGAAATCTAAGGTCCTCAAAATAAAGTGATACAAGACTTTTATATTGCGAACTGACTTTGCTTCAACCATAAAAAAAACATGCTTCTTGCTAAGAAAAAGTAAATACAAACATAATCAAAAGTTCGATATTTTTTAATTTTTTATTGAGCTCCTTCTAACTACATTTTATTACATATCATCTACAGATTATATTAACATAACATTTACAAATAATTTTATAAAAAATATTTTCTAAATTTTCAAATAATATTATAAAAAAGCCCTTTCATCATACTTGACAAATACGTCATTGTTTATTATCGCAAGCATATGATATTAGCCCAAACAATTAGAATAGTAACAGACAAAAATTAAGATGCCAATATTTTGCTCAATGATGTACAATATTTTCTATTATACTTTTATTATGTTATACTTTAAAATCAGTGGAAATAGAGATATATACAAATAAATCTAAATCTAAGCTTGTTAATTAAAATTATTTTTTTTTAGTTTTCCCAGTCTATTGCTACTACACTTAAACCTGCAAAGAAGTTGACGAACATTTGTAAAAATAAAACACAAGTAAACACAATGATTTTTGAAATAACAAAAATTCTACTATTTATAACAAAAATATTTGTATGTTCCTACATTATTAATTTTACTTGCTACATATTTTAGCCAACTCTGTTTTACTTTTATACAAAAATATTGTAAAGTTGAGCTGTCAAATCAAAAATCGAAAATAAATTAATGAAAATTTAACAATAATTAGAAGATTAATCTAAAAATATTTGTGATATTTTATAAATTAAAATAGCATTTTTTATCAAATCCTAATACGTAAAGAATTGAGGAAAATATAAAAAACGAAAGCTATCACGAAAAATATTTTCTAAGCATTCATCTTTAATGATTTTTAAATTCACTTTTGTTTTAAGTTCTTTGTAATAAAATCAATAACTTAGAATTGATTTCTTTAAAGAAATCACATATTTTTTATTTCTTAGGATTACTTGTTTGTTCTTCTTTAACGTTTATTTATAATTATTTTTTTTTTTTTATTTAAAATTATAATATTTATATATTTCTTTTAAACTTTTTTTTTTTAACAACTATAAACAAATGAAATACTATCCGCTTAATTTATTTGAAAAAATGTATTAAATAGCGGCTATACAATTGTTCAGTCCTTTTTCAATTTTACATAAATCATTTGGTATTCAACTAAAAATGTTTGGGTTTCTCTTGAACCTACACCCAGAGAGNCAACTAAAAATGTTTGGGTTTCTCTTGTACCTACACCCAGAGAAAAACCTCGATCTATATAATAAATTCATTGTTCAATTTGATAAATATATCATTACTATTGAATCAATGATATATTTATCAATATGATATTTTTTTTTCTTGTCTTGAACAATAATTATTTATAAGAATAGTTATTTTGTTCGTATTAATAAAACATTATCATAAACCCTTGATAAAATTTCTCTTTCAATTTTAATTGAGGTTTTTCTTTGGGTGTATTGACGTAGTTTATTCGTTATTTTATTTAAAAGATTTCAGCTTACATATCTTACTATCTAGTCTAAGCCTGTAAACATAAACAGTTATTCAATGATAAATCTAAAATTAGGTACTGTGATAAGTTGATCTACTTATTATGACTCCATTGAGTATATCATATACATTGTATACTGTATCAATAAGAGCTACCAAGACGATCGAGAAATTTATTCCAAGTTTTTTAGACCTCTTGTCATACATTATTCATAATACGTTATTTAAACATAAGATAAAAAAAATACAGCCTTTTCTCCCCATTAATACTTTTTTACCTACGACGACTGGTCAACACAAACAGTTTTAATTTATTTAGTTAGAAATCTGATTTAATGGGGTATTATTCTTTCTAAACACTAAATACTTATTAGTTATTATCTATGCGTATTCCTTTATTGTTTATTCTCACAATCTTTGTTTTCAAAACGAAGAAGAGCCCCGACTATGGAGAATGCTGTGTACTTCTCCTTGTTACTGTTACTTTATAGTCTGCTTAGAACATAAAAACAAGACTATATTTTGTCACACTTTCATGTGCGAACAATACGCTTTAAAAGAAAAAGGTGGTCTGTCTATCGCATTTTATCAATTCATTAAAAAATTACAACAAGGCTACTAAAAATTTAGTTTAGTTTTACCCATTAAAGATCTTATCGTGATATTCTATAACATAAATTTTTTTAAATAAAATATAAAGGAAAGAAAACGAAAAATATATATTAATAAAATTAAATTTGCGTTTAAAGTTGATTTTCAAAATCATGGCGTAAGCAAAAATTGTAATGTTTCAAAAAATGTTAAATATAATCATTTAACATTTATGTGTATGATTAATATGTAGGTATAAACGAAAAATTGAAAAATAACTAGAGTTCTATATTTGTCTTAAATTATGACGCATCATACAAAACACCTAAACTGTACCAAAAATCTTAGCAAATTCAATAGGTTAACTGGGCAAACTCTTAGTTGGCATACATACAATTAAAATTTATTATAGACTTAGAGTTAACTCGTCTCTGATAAAAACTATGTAAACATTTTTTGTTGTAAACATTTATGTTACACTTAAATGTAAAAATATTCATATTTAAGGTATGGATAAATTTACTCTGTAAGTTTTACAAATAAACATTTCAGATTCAATAAACATTGACCGATTGTCTTCATTTGTTTTAATATACATACCATGTACGTTGTATTTATTATTTATAATTATTTGGATTCGTTTCACTGTTCACACAATGACATATATAATTGTCGACATTTTAAATATGTCGACGAATCGTTTATTATTAAATTAAATTTAACTATAAACAACTATTTAATTAACAACGCTGATTTAATTTCTTTAAGAAACATGTTTGCAATGTAATACATCAAGAAAGTTTGTGCTGTCACAGTAAACTTATGATTCTTGATTTGTCGTTCAATTTAGGAGATGAAATTTCCGCATAAATTGAAGTCAGACCGAATCGTAAGATGTCACATTTCGTCACACTGCGTTACATTTGTTGGGTATAACTGAAGAACATTGTTAAAAATGTCTCTTTGCGTCTATCTTATTGAAACAAAACTGAAAGTAAATTATGATCAACAAAAATTTTATGTTAATATTATCAAACCTTTATATTTGTAGTAATATAACAAAGTTTTTCCAAATATATGCATAAATGTATTTGTCTTCAGTAAATTAGACGCTAGTTTACATTAGAAAATACAATATTTTAAATGTACACCGCCGATGTGATAGTTTACCCACTTAATTACATACGCAGTTTAATAAAATATTACAAAATATAAATATTTAATTAATGTCTTGTACAAATTGTCAATTAAATACTCAAGCAAAGCAACGAGATATTATTAACGTTACAATAGTTGTTTACAGTGCGAGTTTATTCTCTGCAGTTTATAATTCACTACGAGTTTATTAAAATTGTTTTTCAATTTTGTTTTTTAGAGTGACACACACTCGTGTTCCGTTCCTAAGGAGGATCGTGAGGGCGCCGGCGTACGACATCTGTCCAAACGATAAACAGAAAGTTGCGTGTGCTTTGACTTTTTTTTTTCCACTAAAAAGCTGTATAATACAAATTGTGTGTCGATTGGGAAAAAATACATATTAACCTTATAAAAAGCAAAACAGACGCAAATGCGCGTATAACGTATGCGTTATGTGTACATTTATATTTATCATGTTTTTTATTAAGAGATACAATTATAACACTGGGGCTCTGCTGTTATAAATAATATTAGTTGTTGACTGTTGTACCCAAATGTGTCTGCGTGTGTGCCTGTCGTGAGTAGGTACACAGTAAATCATGCAAAACTACACATGATAATCGTACACAATGCCTTTTATTTTGTAACCTAATTTTTACACGGTTTAAAATTGTGACAAATTTTTGATGTTTAAAAAAAAAACTATTATATTTGAATATCAAAAAATTTAACCGGCGTCGTTTTTACAAATGCCAAAAGACCGATTAGTTATTTCCCCTAGTTGATCTCAAATAGTTCTAAAAACGACTGTATGATATTTTGAAAAATGTGTTTCTTACTTCGTTTTAAACGTCGATGGGACGTTTATAAAACGTTATAATTACCTTGGTAATAAAATAATATTTTTCGCGACGATTGAATACACGTTTTAATATTGCGCCTGAAAGATATTTAGTACAAAATGTCCGTCTAAATTTAATGTAATCGATTTATTAACGAGATAACAGTTTGTCGTTTTTCTAAATGTGGATACTTATAATAAGATGACCCAACTGTAGTCGGGTTGTTTGGAATACCGTAAATATACAACATCGAGTTTTGTGTTTGAAAAAAATAAAGTAAAGAAGAAACGTATCACGTATAAAAATTCCCAACATAAGTTCTCAGGTCTATTGTGTTCTCAGTGTATGTCGTTTAAATTGGCTTACAGTCGGTAATAATGGGCATACGCTTATTTAGAGTTTGCAATGCCGCGGTTATAATGTGTTTTCCGTTCAATTGATCGGCCGCAGTCTTTTTTTTACATTTGTTGTGGCATTCGTCGACAGCTTAATCCAATGATGCTGACTGACAGATACCATGACGTATTTTGACAAAACAAGCGCGTTTTGTAACGTTTCCCGAATAATATGCAACCTGTTCAAATAAATATACCGTGGCAGTGGTGTCGATATCGCACAACAGGTCTTCTGTGGATATCCAGCAACCCGTGAAATTCAGCGTGTGGATCTGTACGGCATTATTACTACTACACGGCAATTGCGCCGCTATTGTTGTGCGCTTTTACCGGCGCCCGCCGACCGTTTCATTCATTATTATATTTTTCATCTGCCAAAGTCGAGTACCAGCATCTGCTTGATTTTTGTGCAGACGACGCATGACTTTTTAACCGTACACTGAAAATCAATCATTGCGTGGGACGTTTAATTACGGGCTGCCCCCGAGCGATAACAAGCAATGCGAATGTTTTAAACTGTTGGTCACTATTGTAAACGATCCGACTGCAATAGCAAGTCGACAATAATAAACAGCGTACAGTTTGGAGATGGCGTTTATGAAATTCGTCTTGGCCAACAACGATCCATATTTTACTTTGACAAACAAAGGTAAAAATACCCGTCCAATTATCGACAATTAATATTGATGTACGAATTAATAGACTCGACAAACAAATCGCATAAATCAATTTCATTGAATGCGTTTTCATTAGGGTTATTTAAATGTAAGTTTTTTCAAACAATACCACCAACTAATTTGATAATCCTATTTAAACATAATTACAACAACCCTTGTGGCTTGTTGTATATTCAAACAAAAGGGCGATTTGTCATCATTTTAAACGTGTACAATAACACAATTTGTAGCAGTGCAATATTTGTTGTTGAAAAACATCTTCTGGTAAATATTTTTTCATTAGTCTCGTATCTCAATGGGCGCCGCCAACAAGAAAACATCATCATAATTTCACTAGGAAAATGTAAAACAAAGTTTATTTTTCAACCTACTAGACTGCGCAAGTGTGTTTCCAGTTGACGTGACGATTTCGAATATTACAAAAACATTTAAGCCGACATTACACGAGTACACATATCCGTTTGCTGTCGCTTTGAATTCATCCCTTTTTTTTTCCCCCGCCATCATTTATTTTTTCGCTTTTACTTAATAAAAGTGTCATTCGAGCAGTTCGCGTCGGATCTTATTTCACATATTTTTTCGTCCGACCTATTCGATTTGGACACCGCTTAATGGAGAGTGGGGGCAGGTAAAAAGCTTTCGTATACACCGTGTGTACATAATATATATATATATATATTATATTTGTATGCTGATGGCGGTAATGATGACGACGGAGAGAAAAAGAGAGGGCGGATCGTTGTGTAAACAGGAATTTAATATAGTATAAGAAAACAAGGGGACCGAGTTAAGGGTAAATTTACCTCCGGCTAGTATATATAGAGTAATAAACATGAACATAATATTATACTATCTATATAATATATTGTTGATTTATAAAAGCAATATTATCAGTTGGGCTCGTTTATAACATCACGATCGATAAATTTGCGTGTATTGCGTTTTCATTATAAACTCTGAGCTCAAACAAAAACCGCGGCGCTCGCATTAGTCGCGTTTATCTCTATCGTTTTAATGTAATAATGATTTCTCGTGTTTATTAGTTTCCGTTGCACCATTATCTGGATTTACTGATAATTAATTATTCTATACAGTTTCAACAGTCAGTTTTGTTTACTCCTGTTGCGGTA
Source organism: Daktulosphaira vitifoliae (assembly GCF_025091365.1). Classification (NCBI taxonomy): domain Eukaryota; kingdom Metazoa; phylum Arthropoda; class Insecta; order Hemiptera; family Phylloxeridae; genus Daktulosphaira; species Daktulosphaira vitifoliae. Next base: position 28,110,138 of record NW_026099573.1, read on the forward strand.
CGCGTTGGAATAAAATACGAAATGACGTGAGCGACTTCAGTTGCTTGTTTTACACGAAATGTTCGTAAGATGTGCCAACGCGTTACAACAATCTATTCGAAAACAAATTCATAAAAAAAAAAAGTACATTTTCCGTCGATATTATTATTGTAATTTTTTTTCAAACATTTCCATACGAAAATTTGCCGCGCTCCTCTATTAACCTAACGGCGATGTTTACTANACTCCTGTTGCGGTACGCGTTGGAATAAAATACGAAATGACGTGAGCGACTTCAGTTGCTTGTTTTACACGAAATGTTCGTAAAATGTGCCAACGCGTTACAACAATCTATTCGAAAACAAATTCATAAAAAAAAAAAGTACATTTTCCGTCGATATTATTATGTAATTTTTTTTCAAACATTTCCATACGAAAATTTGCCGCGCTCCTCTATTAACCTAACGGCGATGTTTACTAAACGGACAATGGTTTTTGTTTAGATTAGTAAACGATTATTATTCACTTGTGGTTCTTCTACGGATCTAAAGTCCAAGAATTTTCGACGATAAAACTTATCGGGCTACTCCGACAAATGTACTTACATTGCACGTCAATTACGTGTTTTTTACTTTTGACGTGTAACGAAAAAATAAGCGATTCGGTTTGTTCGACACGCGTTGTATACGTGCGACGGTAACACTAATCCATTTGGCCTGTAATTAAGATAACGTTTGATTTCAATGAAAATATTTGAACCGAATTGCACTCGCGATCAAATATTATTCGAGTGATATAACTCGTTGTGTGTGTATATGTAAAATAGAAACTTTTAAGTTAATATTGACTGTTTAATCAAAGTACAATCGATGCGCGATCATACGTCTTTTAGCGATCCATTGGTTTTTCTTTTCAATGTACACATTATTGTTGTTGTTATTTGTGCAACGCGGAGCATCATAATAATAATAATAATAATAATACAACAACAACGTTAAAAATACCATACTTGGAAGTAACGACGTGTTTGTTTAATAAAGTATTGCACCCTCGTTGCCCCGCGCAAAGTCATCTTGATGTTTGTTATTCTTTAACCAGCGATATACTTGCAGAAACAAATAACGCAATCAGAGAGAGAGAGAGAGTGACGGCTTCTTGTTACCACCGCCGACTCTCTAGGTAAATGTTTGAGAAATATTCCTTATTGTTTATTCCTCTGCCTTTGATGGGATTTTAAATTTTACCTTTGTATATGCACAACAAATAATAAGGCTATTACGAAAACGCAGAGCTCTCTAACAGTGCTCGACGACGAGACCCCAGGAAAACGAACGGCGAAAAAAACAAATTACATAAAAAAAAAATAACTCTAATAACGTTAGTTTTGATGCAGTTCAATCCCACGCCATCATGCTGGGGCGTCCCTAGTAAGAACCAATGGCACTTACATGCGCGCGCACTCTGGTGTATGTAAGCATTAAAATATTGATCTTTAAATTTTGTGCCTGTACCAGAGACCTCGGGTTTTTTTCCCCCAAATACTTGAAACAAAAACAAACACACGAGTTTCGTAAAATAAAACAGTCGTTGGAAGTCGCGACAACAGCTCTAACCGCTGAATGTACGCGTAGCGATTAAAAAACGCAATCATCGCGTACATTGGTATCGTGTTTTAATTCTGCGTATGATGTGTAAAATGTTTTTTAAAACTGATTTTACACGATATTCAAAATTATTAAACGCTCGCTAGTTGAAATCAATCGACGATCACGTTCTGTTGGTATGGTAGTCGCAATCAATTTTAATTTTAGAACTAAACTTATGGCCTTAGGAATACTTTTAAAAATGATGTCATTACCCATGGTTTTTTTTTTTTTTTTTAACTTGTAGGCGTAAGGTGCGTTTATCCAATGTAACTATATTGAAACCATTTCCTGTGAATGTTTGCTAGATAGGAAAAATTATTTTTCACACAATTGTCATAAATAGACGCACAAATGTTACATGAGTCATGAAATTTTCGAAATATATTTTACAGTTTCAAGTAAAAAAACCTCTAATCAAAAACAATTTTTTTCCAGCAATATTTTGTAATCGCCCACATTTTCGTAGCTATGTCAACTGAACTGTTTAACTATGTGAAACATTAGTTTTAAAAAAATCAAGCACAATGGGGGGACGTGGCATAATTGAGACAAGTATTGGTGTTAAACGACAGTGACTAAAATTACTCTCATAAAAAACACGATTCAATGCACATTTGTAAATGATGTATAATTTTTAGAAGCAATCGTTAGATAATTCCAAAAAACACACCAAAATTCCTTAATTACGTCCTATAATAATGATTCATAAAATTTATTATTTTATATTAAAGAAATAAAATCTAGTGTTATAATTTTTATATAGAAATGATACGAAGTTATGGCATTATGACAAACGTTTACAAAACTATCAAAAAAAAGTTTCTTAATTCGATTATTCTGACAGTCGTAACAGTTAATTGTTATTTCAGTTATGAAATTGAAACTTCTAACATTTAAATCTTCGTTAGTTTTATCTTTTCTTATAAAAGGGGAATTTAATGAAAGTACTTATTTCTCTACCATATGACTATAACGTTTGACCTGAAATATGAGCATAAATAATTTAAAAGAAATTTAAATAGAAAAATATAACACAAAAAATAATTATTTCTTACACATAATCAACTTTTTTTGTTTAACAGAAGTCGCTTACATATAGAAGACAAGTGGTCGGGACAATTTTTTTTAACTTTTAATTTACCATATGTTTGAAGCTCCGAGTACTTCAGTTAACCTTTTTAACTTTTGAAAAACTTGACACACAAAAATACCAGATTTGAACCATCTCTTAAGACTGGTAAAGGGTGAGATTTCCGAAAAAATATACCAAATGAAAGGTAAATACCTCCAAAGAAATTTATTTTGGTTCATCCATTTGTAAAAACGTTATGACAGTTTTAATTAAAAAAAAAAACGTAATTTTTGGCGATTTTTCCTATTTACGGAAAGGATGGACATTATTTTTGTAATGTCTTCAACTAGATATAATTGTTGAAAAAAAATCGGTCCCGTGAGAGCTGAGAAAAATAAATATAAAATGGTAAAATTAATATCTTCTCAGTTTCGCATCAAAGCTAAAATATTCTATACAAAATTAATAATTTTTTAAATACATAATAAAAGATTATTTGTTCTTAACAATGAAAAATTAACCATGAACATAAAGTTTATCTATCAACTTGCACATCATACTTATAGTAATTTTTATAAGCGTGTGCAGATGTTCAATTAGAGAGCCGCGAGCATTATTCCTACAAAGAGGCGCGAGCTAATGGAAACTTAAAGAGATTAAGTATGATGTTGGAACATTTTCCAAATATTAATATTCAGTGGTATCATAAAACTGTAAATTTTATGTCTCTTAAAAAAAATATATATTTCGGAGGTAATCTACAATTTAAATTTATATTGTAATAAATTTTAACACCAATTTGGCTCATATTTTCATCAATTCTTATTTGTACAGTATATTCAAATTATGAATATCATATTGCACTGGTAATTGTTATTTTTATTGTCAACTAATATTTAAGATTAAAAATAATACATTTACGTATGCGAGTGATGACAAAGTACACATTTCAATTATATAAATTTCATTATGCACGTAATCTACTGATGTTCTCAACTGAACATCACATCAAACTTATTTTTTTTTTTTACAAAACATAATTCTGAACATGTTCAATGATAATTATGTTTCTGTATACAATGCTGTTTTTAATATTATAAAGTGTAAACTCGTTTTGATTAAACCGCATTCGAAGTTTCTCAGAAACATCAAATTAATATGTAAACAATTTTTTTATCGAAACTTCAGTATATTTAAACAAAATTACAATCAATTATACAATAGAAGTTATGTAATATAGAAAAATGTACAAATCTCAAAATCAACTAGTATGTAAAATAAAACATACAAAAAAGTTAATAATACTTTTTCGGAGATTAACACAACAGACTAGTACTGTAACAATACCTGAAGTTTGGGACAACAACGATTTTCTGTCCGGACCGATAAGTACCGGTGATTTTGTATAAATGACCAGCTGGTACTCTGCTAGCAGTGGCAGCCAAGTACCGAACGGCAATACCGGATCAGTACTTGGGCAAGACGCCAGCCAGTACTGCGCCAACAAGGGCTGGCCAACGGTCCGTTGCCAGTACTGGTGTGACACTTCTCCCGTTGGTACAAACATTTCTGCTTAAATAGTCTCTACTTGAAATAAAATCAGGTTGAAAACCGAGTGAAATGTGATACCTACCCGTGGGGCATTTTTTTTTTTTTATGTATGTTTCTTTAGAAACATATTATAGAAACATTTTCTCCTTATATTTTTTTTTCTTCTTAAAGAAGAAACCAATTTCCTTTACCATAATCCCAATAGTTTGCGTAATATTAATTGTCAGTGTTCCTCGATTATTTACTGGCGCAATGTCTTCTGAAACATTCAAGTTTGAGTGTAGAATTTCTGACATACTCCATAATGCATTGGAAGCAAAATGATTCAAAGAAAAAGAAGAAAGAAAGAGAAAAAAAGAAGAGATCATCGTATATTATTTGATAACGCCGTCAGTTATAAAAAATAAACGTGTCTAATTTGTGACAAAAGAAAGGGGAATATTATTTTGTTCATTATAGTGAGTTTGGAATTTTTTTTTGTAAAATTAACAGCCAATTCATTATATTATACTTGAAAATGTTACACTATTTTCTACTGTATATTTTTGAAACTATAGACTTATTTTTACAATAATCGTAATTTGTTCAATATTTATAGCAAAAATATTGCCATAGTAATCAATCGACAGATTAATTTTCTATCCCTAGAATATATGAGCTAAAATTGTTTTGTTATCCTTACAAAACATTTTTAATTAATTAATATACCTATAAAATTACTTGTTGATGATTTTTTTTTTTGTGAGTATATACAAAGAATTTTTTTAATTAGATTTTTATTGGTAAAATAAAATTAATTAATAAAAAATTTTGGATGTTTTGTTGAAGTCTTATGGCGAATATTTAGGTGTATTTAGTAAACGTTATTAATATAACAATTTTCGATTTAATGTTAAATAAAGATAAAATGCGAATGAAATTCTTTACTATGTAAGACAGGCGATGTTAAAATAAAATACTCAATTATTATGAGAAATATTTTATTATTTTGATAAAAGATATTGTATAGATCAATTTTTGTATACATAAGGGTTTTTTTACCTATTATAAATGTATAATAGGTAAAAAAAACACTTAGTAGCTAACTTAACGGAAAATTTATTTGTTACCACAGTATAGAATTCAGCAGTTTAATTGTTGTAAAACTTTTGAGGGAAAAAAAATTTTATGCAATGTAATTTTTTGATTATTCTGAGAAAAAAATTTTTTTTTAGTATATCAAAAATAATCCTTAAAATTTGATTAAAATCCATAAAAATTAGAGTAGAGTTACAGGCAACCGATCACTTTAAGTATAAATAATCAACACGACTTAAATTATTTGTTGTTATCGAGGACACTTTTTTTATTAATGAAATATGAGAGACCGGACGTTTAGCGTGACCTTATCGTTATTGTTGTTTTTCAATTAATTTACAAATAGGTGTTGCAGTTTTTTTAGTTATTTATTAACAAAACAATTATGTGCTAATGGGAATTTTCATATTGATTTTGTCGTAGTAAATAAATAGCGATTATCGTGTTTATTAACAAATACATTATTTGATATAATGAAGTGGTGTACATTAATATTTAAACCATTTTTACTTGGCAGCGGCGTCGGCACTCAAAAAGTGCATTTATTTAAAACAACCTCACGCTGATAAAAGTCGGTGCAGTTTACAAAACGACTTTGCCATGCACAACGGACGGACAGGACGGTGTCTCCACTGGGTTTTATTACCATTTGAATAATATTGATAAGTATAACAATAGACAGTGCAAATAGATGTTGTGCGCGGGGTACGAATTTACGACAGTGCACGCACTGCACCGATAAATACTGGTGATTAGTAATTGTTGGTGTTTACATTGGACGTATTCACTTGTTTACCAAATAAATATGCACAGGGAAGGGGCGACGGTTTTCACTTGATTCTTTTGTAGGCGTTGTAAAATGTAATCGCGTTGCGGAACAATTTGATTTCACGTTAGGCACAGTTTCCATCGGGACAGGGCAGCCGTAGGGGAGGTTGTGCTAGGTGACATCAGAGGAAACGTTTCTCGTGCGAATAATCGGCCTCGTCGCCCTCCTGAGACTGTTCCGCGTTAGGAATTTCGCCGGCGACGTGTGGTGCGCTGGTCGCGTGAGCTACAACAACACCACCAGACTACGATAATGTGTCATAATAATAAGTTATGAATTTGAACGAGACAAACGAGGCTCGTATTATTTCCATAATTAATGTACTCACCACGCGCGATGGAACTTGAACGGCGTTGTTTCATTAGACTCTTTTGTACACATTTGAACTAACAAAAGTTCCTAATGCGCGCTTGCCAGATGCAATCATCACACCTGTATTTGTAGTTGGTTTGCCGTTCACCAACATGCGGCCGTTCGTCAAATTTTTTAACCGTTCTTTACGGTTTCTTTTAAAAACTCGTTACGGTTGCGCGTTATAACGTACGGATTATATGTCGTGTAATTATTTTCCACGCGCCGTTACCCAACGACCTTTGTGACCGCGTGCACCGGGTAAACGTAGGCGCTTGTTGTTGGTTTTTTTCCGCGGCCACCCCCACCACCACCCTCAAAAGGTGGTCTCCTTTCGAAGGATACGCCGGGTTCGGATGGTCGGCCACCCGGAGAGTACGAGATGCTCAGTGGGCGCATCAGCTTATAACAGTAACAGTTTGTCGTCCACGAGTACATCGCGCCACGATTTGGCTATTTTCGAAAGACAAGACGACCATACTGTTGGCCGTTCACCAGCAAAATAATATTGAGCCCAGATAAAGTCATTACGGTTGAAAAAACAAAGCACCCGGACTTGTATTGTTTTAGGGTCCCGGGTGTAAACGACTAAATAATATGAAGAAGAAAAAATGAAGAGGTTTCTTTTTCTTCTGGTGGCTTCCCCGAAGCCAACGAGCCATTTAATTGTGTACCTAATAAACACGGTATTCAAATATTTAATTCGGACACCAGCGGATGTTTTATTCAGCAAAGTGTAAAATAATTATCGTATCGTTTAAAATTTATGTATAAATAAGGTATTACGGTATAATTGCGCAGCGCAAACACACTTCATAAAACATTGATTCGTTAAATTTGGATAATAACGTGTACGGGCGGTATCGATACGCGGAGTGGCCCGCCAAGGGGATGTGTATAGGCAACCCTGGTGTTTTGTGTACTCGTGCGCCGTTGTACTTTTCAAACGGATGTTCTTTGCCAAACATCAATATTTGTCCGCAATAAACCAGAAACGAACCGCCGCCGCNCCAAACATCAATATTTGTCCGCAATAAACCAGAAACGAACCGCCGCCGCGCCACCAACGATGGCTACGCGGAGTGTGTGCGCGCCGCGGAATTACCCTACTCGCCGTCGTTGCCGAGCCCGCAATAAATTTGACGCGCCCGAGCGCCGGTCCCGTCGCGTACCTGCACCCGCCGACATGGCCGTTTGAAAACGTCTACTGGGGGGGCGCGTCCCCGCGCAGTCCACTCGATCTATCGTGACGGCCGTACAGCATTTACTTTTTATTAAAAGAAGTACGCCGCATTGATCGTTAATGCCGTTTTACCGAGAACACATTACGAACTTAAAAAATTTTTATCGAACGTCCCCGCGGGTTAAACACGCCGGTTGTTATCGATTGCCGTCTCTGTTGTTGTTGTCTTTGTGACTCAACGTCTACGAGCACGGAAAAATACAGAGTCACAGCTGTCTTGACGCGAACAGCGACAACAACTACCCCCTCGTTCGTACAGGGCCCTCTCCGAGGTCGGGTACAGCTCTCTCCTACAGTTGTTATTACTACGCAAACGTGCTTCCGCCGCCTCCGACGCTGCCCCTACACTCGAAGGCGACGGGGTGGTGGGCGAGTCAAAAACGGCGATAGCGCTTATAACACAAATCATAGGGTCGTGACCGACAACAACGTGTGTAGGGAGTGTTTGCAAACATTCACGCAATCGTTGGAAATAGAACACACACACACACACATGTACATAATGTACTGCACGTTTATGTTGTCTTCAATAGGCACATGCACCTGGGTCGGTCCACGTACGTAGGAATAATGTCAAACGTCGCCCTACATAGCGTTTTGGTCCGAAATCAATTCCGGCACAATAATAACAGCATAATGGACAAGGTGTACTGCACACACGACGACGATGATTCGGCAATACCCGCCCCCCACACCGTTGTAATAACAATTTCAAGTGTCCGCTGTGCATTTCGACGACTACGCCGTACAATAATCGAATCCGCAATTTATAGTCACTATAGTCACACTGGTGTGCGTGTGTGTGTGTGCAACACTCTACTGGGAGTCGTCAAGTTTGCCGAACAGTTTTTGGTCATGACTCGAAAACACTTTGGGCACACTCGGTAAAAAACGTATGGAAATACTCTCGAAGGCCGCGGTCACGACAGGCGTTCGAAAGTCTACCCGTTATAATTGCTGACTTAATTGTTCTCTGAATACGAGACGATTACCGAAACCGTGTGCACTTTGAGTGCGTGACGGCGTAACCCTTTTTTTGCACGTATCCTTTGCGCGTGCACATTCTTACGCACCGGCCTGACTGTTTACCGTTCCGTATGGCTGCGGTCATTCGGTGCGATCTCGGTCTTGTAATCTCTCGTTAACGCCTTTTGGACACGGTGCCGCGGTTGATCCTATTTGTGATACCCCCCCAAACAGTGTGCAGGTATAATGTGCACGAGAGCGACTCATTGAAACACACACGCGCATAACGTATTAGCGCAGAGCATTACTGTGGCTTATGGTACCGCGGCACACGAATGTTTACACCCTTACACGCGGTCAATTAAACGACTTAACGATCATGTGGCGTACCGGCGGTGTTGTTTTTTAAGAATCGCGTTTAATCTGTTTGCCTTACACCTGACACGCATGTGTTACGGCAGTCGCTAGAGCATTACTCGTTTTTTTATAGAACGACCTGATGGGCTTTACGTGGAAATTGTACGCTCTGTGTCCCACGCCGTTGATTGCAAATCGAATCTTGTTTCGACGCGTACTAATGAAACTCCATAGTACTTGCGCGCTTATCACTTGTGGTAAATTTATCCGTTTCGATCCCGATTAAGAAATGCCGTTGTCCGATTAAAAAGACCCGCTGCTCCACTAATTTTTAGAAATCTCGAGAATTTCAACTATACGCGAATGATAAAAATCCACGTGACCAACGGAAAAGTCAAGTTTATAATCTCGGAAGTATTTTTTAGAAAATATTTTTCAACTCGCATTCCACATTTGTATCGAGGGAAGATCCACCCAGTATTGACGTTGACCGTCAGGGGCGGATAGGTCAAACAGGAAGAAGTCAATTTTATCGACATGTTTAAGTATGACGAAAACAAACCAATCGCTTGGCTCGCAGCTTTTCATTTTTTAATTAAATAAAGAAGACCCCATCTAATAATTGCCTCTCAGTCAAAAAACATTTATCCGCGCCTTTTTTTTTTAACATATTATTCCCATTGTAAAAATACAATTAAACGCACACGATTCGTGCATATCACGAACATGGTGCCAGTTGATTTTTTACTTTTTTTAAATTCACGAAAACGTTTGATATTTGCCGATGAATACATTAAGCTCAATACGAACTCGTTATCAATAATACCGATTAATTTATGAGTTGGCCAGAAATAAAAGTTTTAAATTGCTCAAAAGTCATTAATCTGCACATTTAGTGTGTTTATTTTAACTTATTTATGTACAAGTTAAATTCATTATGAATAATTTCTATTTAAGGAAAAATTATTTTATTTTTATGTTGACATTTTCCACGTGCGTTTTTCTAGTACTGAAATAATCAAATTATAAACCTTTGTTTTAACACCTATTAATGCGGCAATACATCTAACGTAATATATAATTTAAGCCATGCACTATTTGTTTTTCATTTGGATTTTCCATGTAATATGAAATTCGTTTCAACATTTATTTGGCCGAGTTCACGAGAAAATAACTATTTACCTTGGCCTTTAAAAACACTATGTTGAACAATCCATAATTTACAACTAAATAATTTTCGTGTCTAAAATTGTTTGCAGTTTTTCCTTAATACGCTAGTAATTAATATTGTTTTAAAAAAATGATTGTCGTTATTGAAATCATGAACAACACCACAATGAATGGAAAAAGCGTTGAAACTTTTTCAATTCTTAAACCGAACCCAATCGTCGTCGTGTCCAATGACACAACAATAACACAGTACAGTGTTTTACTCGGTAGAGTTAAATCAATCGGCTTTGCAAAGGAGCTAAAAAAAAAAGTTAAAATTTAAAGATATGCTTAACTGTGTTGAAACACACACTATATATTATCGCCTATATTCATAATTTTATTTGCGTAGAAATATACATTAATCTAATAATTTCTTAAATGTATAATGCACATATGTATATACGATCCATTTTAATTTTCTGTTATGTGTATTTTAATTATTGATAAGTATGCTGTGTCGGAGCCAACCTTAATTTGAGCACATCCCTCTTGAATTTATATTAAACAAAATCGTTTTTCCCTCTCCGTCTGTCGGATGATAGTTTTTAAAGACGTTTTATTTCAGTATACTTAAATAAAACATCGGTCCACTCCATGACAAATCGACGACATTTTTCGATTAGTTATTTTTAAAAAAATTATTTATGTGACTCAATTGAATTTTGTGTATAAATCGTAAAAGTGTTCAGTGTAAATACATTGAAGTCGTGATATTCTAAACATAGGAAATTATTTTCGGAATTACAAGTTTAATTTTAATTTTCGTATCTTTTTTTACATTTCAAAAAATACGCATTAAAAAAATACATTTAGAAATAATACGAATATTTTTATTTTCAAGGACAGTCCAAATACAAAATTGGACTTTTTTTCGGCTTGACGAGAACAATATTCATAGTTGATAAATATGTTTTAAGTTTCCATATAAACACTTGTATTGAAAACTGAGACGACGACGATACCTTGTAAACAACAATTTCCCAACATTACACACTGAAGAAACTAGACATTTTAATAGAATTCGAACGATACGAGTTAACCCACAGAAAATAAAAACGTGTTGAGTTTACACACAAGTCGTCAACTATGCGACTCGGCAAATTGTTTTTCCTTTTTTGTTGTTGTTGTTGTTATCACAATATACACTCGCTCGACGTATGTGTCAGTGCGAGCTGACGAGATAATGTGAATCATTGGGTAAACATCGGAGGGCGCACCCTCACCTAGAAAGGCGGTGGCGTCACGGTGCAGTTAGCGATGATGGATGGCAACCCGGTTCCGTTATCGGCGATCCTGACCCGTAAATGCGTTGTATTTACGCGGTGATTAGTTCTTATCGTCGATCGCCTCACCTATACACACACACACACACAAACGAACGTGAAGTACATCCGACCCGGCGGTTGGTTCGGCGGCAGCGGATAACGCGCAAGCGGTTGGCGGATGTTAACGGCCGCATGACTGTGAAACGCTACAGAAGATTAGTACGTGTTAAACCTGCCCGCGCCGGCCACCGCCCTTAATATCGGCCGCCCATAAAGATTATTTTTTAAGTAATAATAACTCGAGTAACCGCGCGGTGTGTACTTTCGATAAGAACCGTCGGCGGAGGGTGCCGAGGCACGACCGCACCGGCCTCGGCGTGACAATAACATTTGCCATTATTTGTAAGTTAGTGGCCGCCGACCGGGTTGATTCGTTTTGCGGTTTTTTAGGCAAATATCCTGGCGTTGTTGCGTACGGCCCCTCCGATTAATAGGTATTTGGTTTTGCCGTTTTTTTGACGTTTCCTTTGCATAATACGCGGTGCGTTAAAACACACCAACATCCGCGTTCTTTTGTGCGTCCCGTTTGGATTCTTTACCGTCGCTCGTTATTTATCATCTCTTTGTTGCTCCTTAATATCGCTGCATGTCCGGCAGTGTAAGGTCTCTTTGTGTCGGGTGCATGCATGTCATATTGTCCGGGGTGGTTGTAACACATTTATAGGTGCCCGTATTTGTATAAAAGAACGACGTGCGCCCCCCCCCCACACCACCCCGGCTGGGGTGTTTACAATTGACCGTAAAATTCGTACCCATTGTGTCGTTAAGCTGCGTTTGTAATCGCAATACATGTGTAATATGGTAGTCGTCATATGTTCCTGTGTGTTTGTAATAATGTGTATCAACTACAAGCAATCGTCTCCTCTCTCTTTTTATTTTCACTTTTCATTTCGGCTCCTAATACACAATTGCACGTCCGTACAATACTTCACATATATTATTTATTATAATAATAAATTCGGCGATGCCACCGTGTTTTGTAACCAGATTAACTTCCAGCGATCCTCCGTCTATAGGTTTTTAAATCCTAGCCATCATACATCTTACTGACAAGGAGATACAAATGCGTTACCACAACAAAAATGATATAAAAAAAACATTCACGCGCTTTATTTAGATTTCATCGTTTTACTATTATTATTTTTTATTCAATTTTATGCAGGTGATGAGGTAAAAATGTCGTAGTACACACGTTAACCGTTCAAAGCTCTAAGGAAATAATTCTTCACATTGTTCATCAATTCAATGCAGTTTTTTACAAATTAAATTTATATACGTCCGATTAAAATGCTTAACTGGTATGCGAATGACTTGCTTAGAAGACACGAGCACCAAACAATTTTAAAAACCTCATACTTATTGACATTTGTTCGTTTGAAATTCAGAAAGATACATTTTGTATGACACTGTTATTCATTACATTTTTCTGACTAAAATTATTACTATAAGAGTATTATTGATCAACTTTAATATTAAATACAATTTTTTTTAATCGTTATTTTTTTATAAAGGGTACCAAGCCNCAGAAAGATACATTTTGTATGACACTGTTATTCATTACATTTTTCTGACTAAAATTATTACTATAAGAGTATTATTGATCAACGTTAATATTAAATACAATTTTTTTTAATCGTTATTTTTTTATAAAGGGTACCGCACACTAAATCTTGGACTCAGTACTAGACGTAAATAATAATCAGAAAATCGATGTACCGAAAAGAAACTCTGTATAATGTGTTATTAAATCAATTCAACTACAATATGCAACAAAATTATAAGCTCACGAAGAAAATGTTTAAATATGTTTGCCAAAACTTTTTAAATTTTCAATTACAACTAAAACTAATCAACATAATAACATAATAATCAAATCACAAAAAAAAAAGAGTCCTGTCGGTAGACATGCAATTGGTTTATACGCGTTCTGAATGAAAACGTTGAAATTCATATAAAATCGAACTTGCAGTTTAACTAAAAATATTATGTACATTCTGCTCGTAGAATGTATAACATTGTGTTATTAACACATAAAGACAATGATACGGTCCTCTTCAATTGATTAATTCTTTGAAAGTTTTGCTCGTCAAATATATTGCACATAAAACTGTTGGCCTGCCGGTAAATGATAAACCGTAATGTTTATTGTTGTTCGATTAATAACGATACGCACCAATTATAATAAAGCGTTTATTATTTTAAATGCAATTCTCGAGGGTAGGGTTTCGGCATTAGCGGCGCATCCTTAGGCCACGTGCCAGTCACGTGCATTTCCATAAGTACCGGATATTACAAAATATAAAATGCCCACTTGTCTCATAAATGTCATATTATATTATTGTACGTGTGTGTATGCAGAGCAGTTTGTGTGCGGCAACCCGTTTGCCAGCGATTGTTCGTTAATTATTAACCACAAATCGATACAGGTACGACCGCATTTGTGCTTATGCAGGTTACATGAAAATCGAGAGACAACCCGACTACTCAATTTAGGTTAAAACTCTCTATGAACTTTATAATCCCATGTGTATTACTGCACGTGGATGAATGGTTCTGCGGAGGCTTCAGGGTAGTTTCCCTTTTATTTTTCCAGAGGCATCTCTACAATCAAGTAAAATCGAGTAATGATCATCAACGGTTCATTTAATCGGAAAACATGAATCAAATTTTACAGTTTAATAGTCCTGTGTAAATGTGTAATGTTGTATTTTACTATGAAACGTGATTTTTTTGTGCTCAACAATTGATCAACTTAAATCTAACAAATAATGAATTGGTCTTTTGAAACTTTGCACATAACGGGCAAATAAATTTTCAGTTTTTCGAAAAAATTTAATAGGTTTACAAAACGAGTCCCAAAGAATCGAATAACGCTATAATAAGTGTAGGCAGTAGAACGCTACTTAATTTGTGTGTGTGTTTTAGTATGTAAAATATTATTACTATTTATAGATGAGGTAAATACTTAAAATTTTTATAAGTTTTATTTTGTACTTGTTAATTGATAGTCGCATGACTGGGATAATTAAAACCATAACATATGTTTTTGTGCTTGAATATTTTTTTTTGTCAAATCGAATTTATCAAATTGTAAACGTATTAAAAATACTCAATAGGTTTTTATAGTCAGATTACCGTGTAGTTTGAAGTTTAATAAAGTACTAAATATAACTGTTTTACCTATTGTTGTCTCCTCTACGGCGAATGACACGAAGGTGCATCTGGACGTACTTGGGAGTCGTAGACTCGTCGGAACAACGTTAGAACGAATAAAAACTATGAATGAAAATATTACATGCATTAATGCATTGTAGGGTTAAGGTAATGGGTCGTTGTGGTCGTATCTACTTGCGTGCATTTCTATACGTATATATGATCATATAAGTATTATAGGTGCCGAAAAATAAATACACATGAACGGGGTCCACATGAATGTCTAAGAAGCCGGCGCAACAGTCGACGTGTGGGGTCTCTAGACCGAAGACGTAGTTTTGTTTGGACACTCGGACACTCAAAAATTATTTACACAGTCACTCTACACTTCTCTCTACCTCACTAATAACAATAAAACTCATCCGCCCCTCGCCTCCCCGTGCGGGGCACTTAATACTTTTTTTTTTTATTAAATTACAACCATTGACGCATATACACCTATCCTACAGTTACACGCATCATCACTCTGTAGCCAACGCCAAAAAAAAAATGATTCTAGCCCGAATTATAATAATAAAATAATATCGCCACGCATATTTTTCTTGTAATAATTCCGGTGTGTACCTATAGCTCATTGTATCCCACAATACGCAGTCGTAACGTGAAGAGCTCTTTTTGAACCTCCTGGAACACATTTTATAGGACAACGGAAATGTAGACACCTCCATGATGAAAGTGTAGGACCGTGATATGATCAATCTAATTCATAAAAGTCGAATCGAGAGTTTCGACATTTTTTATGACATGATTTATAAATTATCTGAAAAATAATGTTGACGGGAGAAACTCAGTGAAATAACTAGACAAGAACAATTTTTAAAGAAAACTTTTAGCTAGTTTTGAATAAATTTCTATGTACTCAAGTAAAAAAACTGATTTCATATTCACATTATTTGCAGATATATTTATTTAGATAAATCGTTTAATCTCAATAACGTAGCCAGGATGGGACCCCCCTCATTGGTAGCATCATTCATTTCTAAAATTATGTGATTAGCAATAAAAAAAAAAAAAAGGTCCAAACTGCCGAATTTCGTTGATTTTTATATTATGACCTCTTATTATGAAATCCTAGCTACGACACTGTTTAACCATTAATGTTAATGAGAATATTTTTGATAATTTGCATCTTCTGGAAAATTTGTACCAATTCCTTCCAACGGATTATTTTTACCCCGAATTCGAATTTATTTTAAATATATAACTTAATTTGGGTAATTTTTATATTTCATAAATGAAAATTAAATGTTTTCGAATGAAAATTAGTTTTGTTTGCGATGGCATTAAACTAATACCATTAACCAGCTATCTCGGTAGCCAAATAATGGAAGTCTGTAATACGACACCCAACGGCTAGTTCTAAATTTTGGGGTTTCACATGAAACCGTTATCTGCTTGAAAGTCAATATTGTCGTAAGTTTTCGTTTGATAGTTTTGGCGTGGTCGATTATAAACTGCTAATAATCCTTTCACCTAAATTCTTGAAGTAATATGTCTAAGCATTAGTTCGATGACTATAAATATAATCACTGTCAATCTTACCAATTTGAAATTAACTAAACAATTTTAAATGTACAATAGAATTAACCCTCATGTAAACAGGGTCCAATTAAGACCTATAAATTCGAGATAGGCTCGTGGCGTTCGCTCTCTCTTAATCCAGGCCTGCATGTAAAGAAAAGATAGACTTGTAAAAAACCAACATAGATATACATTAATATAAATTTATTAAAATACATAATCTTAAACAGAATTATAATATCAAAATTTTAAGATAATTTAATTTATATACAAAAGTATAATTAAAATAAGTATAAATAAAAATATAAGAAACATATATTCTGTTTTATTAGTTTTTAATGAAACATAACATACATTTTAATTTATGCCATTTTAAAATTAAATAATTTCTGAAGTTAGAAGTTAAAATCATCTCTGGTTTTAAGTACAAAAATTAAAATACAACAATGACCTCTGTTGGGCTATTGATCATTTAACTATAATAGTCATAGGTATAGGATGGTCAATTTTTAAGAGAAAAGGAGAGGCTTAAGCCTTGTACCAATCATATAGATATGTTTAAGTATTCAAATCAACATTAAATACCTATGTATATATGAAACTTCAGAATACAATAAAAGACCTAGCTAAAAAAATACATTTTTTTTTAAAAATTATCCTTAATTTATAATCATCTTAATAATTTCTTGAAAAAATGGTAAATTTCTTACAATTAAACAATTAACAATTAATGAAATAAGTCAACTTTTCCAAAATTATTAAAATAACATAATTTTTAACATAAACTTAATATAAGGTAATAAAGATAATAGAGCTAGAATCATTATATCTGTATAATATAAATTTTATTTTCCATTTTGTAGTAACACTAAACTCTAATTATTCTTAATTGACCTTATGCATTCTTAAAATTTTAAAACATCATAATTTTTTTTTTATTTCCAAAACGAAATTACAAAGAAAAGAGTTTACATTACAATTTAAAAATAAGAAATTACGTTTTTAGGGCTAGCTCATCCCCGCCAAACATCTATGAAAATAGTTAACATACAACTTTTACTATTATCGTTTAAAGATTTTGAAATATTAGCAGTGATTTATTTTTAAACCGCATGTAAATCATTTACTGTTTATCTATTCAATTATTCACCATACATCCTGAACTTATATAATACTTAATTAATAACTGCCACTGATAAAAATACCATAACAATTGTATACAATAATAAACTATTTAACTCAAATATTACATATAACATAATTTTTCTTTTTAAAAATAGTAAAAAAAACTTTCTTTTATAAAATTAATACAAGTAAAATAAAATTTTAACAACTATAACACACTATGAGTGCAAGAGAGCATATCTCAAAAAAGACTTTACAAAACAAACATCTTCAAATTGATTTTAAGCACAAGTTGATTTTTACAAGAGTAACTTGTATATTTATATAGGGAATACTTGTGTTTAATTATATAAAATATCATACATTTTAACATACAACCTTGTACTGACAGGGTAATATTATAAACATTTTTTTATAACAATCTTTATATGCTTGTTAAATTACAAGTATTCAATCATATTTTAGATTGAATAATATATAGTGTATGAGAGCCTTTTGCTATTACTTCATTAACACATTTTTTTGATAAAATTACTTCAAGGTAAGCTATATTTCTTCCACACTTTATTGTTTGTGCTTCAATAACTATTTCATCTCCGATTTTTGCAGACGCCATATATCTAAATAGGAATGAATTAGACAATATTATTACTAATTAAAACACTTTACACTACAATCTAACCAAGAAAAGCAAAATCAATTTAGATGGAAGTGACTTCAATGTGATAAATATAAATAATAACATATTATTTGAATTTATATAATAGAAGAATATTACAAACTACACTGTTTTAATTAAACAATATGTAGTATTCTAAATACTACATATTGTCTAACATAATTTATAATGACTATTAATTAATTTTCATAACTTATCTTAAAAAATTTATCTTTTTCACTATATAATCTAAAAATAAAATTTAAATAATTGGAACAAATTGCATTAGTAAAGAAAATAATTATTCTAAAAATTTAACTTTAATTATTAAAATATATTTTAGCATATGATTTTTTGAGATCATATCATTTATTAAATTATTTTTATTTATATTCTTTGGAAAGTGAAAGTAGTTTTTATAAAAAATCTCATATTTACGATACGTGGATGTCAACTGATACACAAAATTTAGGCTTTGAATTAATAGTATCTGCAATTTTAGGATGTGTAAATAGTGCCAAACTCGAAAAAAAATCTAAAGCAGATGCAATAAAACCACCATGAAGTGTTCCATGAATATTACTATGGTGTTTGTGTATAACCATTTCTGCAACACACTTGCCATTTCCAGCTGATACTAATCTTACCTATGCAATAGAAAATTTATGCTTAAATTATTGTAATAATTTGAGACAAAAAATCTGATGCTTAAATTTAAAAATGCCAATTACCAAAAATTAAATAATTTTTTTTTTTTCAAAAAAATACTGCAGAAAAAATACAAACTTTAACTGCATGATTGAAATTTTCTTGAAAAGAGACTTTTTTTTTATTTGAAACCTAAATTATATGACCAACATATTTGGGTTTTTAACAGTTTTTTCAAAAAAAGGTTTTAAAAGTTTTTTTAAATAAATTTTTGATTAAAATAAAAAGGTCCTTAGCCTTAAAATGTTTTATACATAAAAATGCAAATAATTTAAAGATTTTATGAAAATAAAATTTTTGTTTTTTTTTTTGTAGAAATCAATTTTTTTAGTTCAAAAACATTTTTTAAGTTACCTTTTAAGTAATCTTTTTATTAGACAATTAATTATGTCACACAATGATTAAACAAACATTTCAGTAATCTTGAAATATAAACATATATTTATACATAAGTCAAATTTATATCAATAATATCCTACTATAAACATTGGGTCTTCTACATGTTCTCACACTAATTTTTTATATAGATTGAAAACACAACTGAAAATAGTCATCAGTAAATTAATTTAAAAAAAAAACTTATTTGAAATTTTTTTTTAAAAACATTTAAAAATGTCTGAAAATAATTATTCATAACTTGAATAATTAATTTGACTTGAAAAACCCATACAGATAGCCCAATATTTTTGTTATGTATCATTATTATATGTATCCGTTTTTAAAACACCTATACTCCTTAAATTTATATGTATTATAACTAGAATATATTATTTTAGTTATTAATTAGTACAAATTTTTTCTAATTATTTAATTTTATAATTTGAATAGAATAAGCCCTATTACAATTATTGCATTAGGTTAGGTTAAATACATCACAGTAAATAATTTTAGTAAAGCTGAACAATAAAACATGTAAATAATATTAAAATAAGAAGGGGTCACTATTTATAGTTTGCATAAGATGTACAAGAGAGGACTTTTGTTGGAAATCTTTAAATGAGTGAGGAATTTTAAAAAGAGACTAAATTACAAGTATGATAAATAATAATTTAAAAATTAACAAGGAATACAAGAGCAGGAGAATCAATTTACCAGAAAATAAAAAAGTATTTACGGTCAGCCAAAGAATGTATTTTTAAGAAAGAAAGAACAGAAACATTGTTATGCGGATAATGAGAAATATGTAATATTTTCATATTACATTATTGTGAAATATATTTTGCAATATTTTTTACCTTATCAAAGTTTTTGTAATATCCATCACTTTTGACCAATTGGTTAAATAATTTTTTCACAGATTCAAATGTATTTGAGTAATTCATAATAATTATACTAGAATAATAATTGTCAATTATAATTAAGGAAAAACCTATATTAGATTTAAAAAAATACTTGATAAAAATTCTTTAGCTAATACTAATTTAAAATGCATGACGTCAAAATAAGTAATTACATACATATTATTATTATTGAACATCTTTAATCTTATAATTATTAAAACAATAACGACACATTTCAACCAATTGATATAATTTTGAAAAGCCTAGTCATTTAATGTATGTGTGTTATCAATATTAAAGAGATGCGGGTACCAACTAATTTTTAAATAGGATAACAGAATAAATGCAACACCGTACGTTTTAAATAAACATTTGGTAATATTTTTATGGAACTAGAATAATCTAAAGTAAAGTAACTAAGGAAGGTAAAGAAAATAACAATTCAAATAAATTTAGATTTAGATTTACTAAGAAAGCGACCAAATATATAATATAATTTATAAGAAATTATTATTTTTGGTCCTACTTAACATACAGTTAAAATACATACAAGGTTAATCAAATTTGGTTAAGTAAGAGAATTTCATTTGATTATACGTTGGAAAAGGACAAGAGACGAGGTTTTAGTTTTAAACTGTTTCAAATTCAGAGACGTATTTAGGGAGGGGTACAAGAGACGTGTACCCCAATCGTTGAAATTTCTTGGTCATTTATGGCGTTTCAAAACATTATAAATATTACTATGGAAAATGTATAAAAAATCATTATACCTTGTCTATTAGTAAATGTGTTTTTATACTCAAGTCGATTATTTTAACACTAGCCACTCAATCTCTCTTAAAAAAATAATGCCTTGAGAAGTTTTTTTTTCTTGGCTTTTGTTAATTAAATACATATTTCCATTTATCTGTTACATTACAATATATTTTTTGTTTATCCTTTATAAGGGTGTCGATTTTATTTTTTTCAATCAAATTGTAAAATAATTAACTAGCTTATTTATTAGATAACGATCTAATTAAGAAAAGAAGTGGATCGTTGACAACTTTTTGGTTGGTATTTCAGAAATTATTAATCATTTTTATATCTAGGCGGGAGCAGGGCTTGAAATCTTTTTTAAAACGTTATGATTATAATGTTATAACTACCAAAAACAATTGGAATCGTAAAACGTAAATAAAACGAGTAACGATTAACGAAAAATGTATAATAATAACAAATATATAACTTTAAACGAAATAAAACAAAACTAAACAGAAAACGAAAACATTTTGATGATTCGTTAAAATTCATAATATACAATATAAATTACAATACAATAAATTTGCAGAAAATATAACTCTATAAGCAAGTTAATGTTATTCAACATAAAAACTATGATAAAGAAATTCTCACATACGAAAATTGACAGGTTAATTTCAAATAAGGTATAATAATTAATAACATTTATAGCAAAATTTTGAACAAAATAAAATAGCATTAAGATACCGCTTTAGGTATCCTTTAGGATACAACGTATTAAATTGATATTGTTTAAATACTGCACTGCGGAAAAAATTACAAATCCATAACGTTTTAATTATTTAAAACGTATAACGCGATTACATTGTAAATGATTTAACTGTCACGTAAAAAAAAAATAAATAATTTTGATTTAAGCCCTGAGCGAGAAGAATGAGGCCAAGAAACATCTAGTAATAAAAATAGCAACACCCTCGACTCACCTCCATTTCAACTTTAGAATGGTAAGAACTTCAACATTAACTTAATATTTACTTCGGTTCAAAAAATAAATCAAATTTTAATTATGGAGAATAATATTCTAAATAAATCACACTACATTTATTTGTAATTTTGTAATATTTGTATTGATCAAGTTAGGATACAATATTAATACTACAAAAACGTTATTTATGTTTAATTACTTCTTGCACCACAGTTTTATGAATAAATTTAGTTGAAACAACATTACGTGTTAATGAACACATACTTAAGTACCACTCTACTTCACTGGTCTACGTATATTTACCATCTTCTTTACTACAACTGATGTTAAATATAATAATGTAATAAAAAAAAAAACATTAAATCAACAACATTGCTATTCTAAACAACAATAATTTTTCAAAATTATTTATTCTTTAACAAATTTTGTATGTGATCCTTTTGCAATTATTACATTGTCAGCTTTTTTAGACATAATTACTTCGAGGTATGCTAAATGTTTCCCTAGCTTAATAGTATCTGCATTTATGACAATTTCTTCGCCAATTTTTGCAGATGCCAAATATCTAAAATAATAATATAAATTAATTATAAATAAAATGTTTGAAATTAGAAAAAAAAAATGTATTTATTGAACACGGAACTGTTCCAGAATATTTTCTTGTGAGAGGTGCAAAATATGTATACATATATAGAATGATTTTTTTCATTATAACTCACTCAAATATTTACAGAATAACAATTAAAAAAAATTTTTTTAATACCTTTGATTACATATTATTTTTGAATTATTAGCTATGTAATATTTTTTATGTTCATCTTTTATGTTTTGTAAAGATGTCAACTTTGTTTTTTCAAAAGGAACACATTATTTAAATTTAATAATATATTTGAGTTTTTTTTTAATTATAAATGGCATTTAAAATTTAATACAACTTTATTTATTTATTTGAAATGACACTTAATAGTTTTAAATTTTTGAGATAATATACAATGTATATTTTATATGTATAATATATGAGGATTTACAAATACAGGTAGCTAATTGTTTCATTATGACATCACTATTTGCAGATTTGCAAAATTTATTGTCAATTATGACTTTATAATAGATATG
Organism: Daktulosphaira vitifoliae; assembly: GCF_025091365.1. Classification (NCBI taxonomy): domain Eukaryota; kingdom Metazoa; phylum Arthropoda; class Insecta; order Hemiptera; family Phylloxeridae; genus Daktulosphaira; species Daktulosphaira vitifoliae. The sequence goes on from NW_026099573.1 coordinate 28,133,093, forward strand.
CTTAAAGTGTGGTTGTAAGGCATAAATGGCAACACAGAAAAAATATCTATCGATAGTCATAATTTACAATAAAAGCTCCATATCTATGATGGCGATATCATAAAATACCAATTAGCTATCTGTATTTGTAATTCCTTATATATTATTGAAGTATTCTCTTTAAGAACATTTAATAACTCCTGTATTACTCACACCATGCAAAAGTACACTGATTCAGGGGTAATATAATAGTAATATATAGAAGTTTTAATAATCATATTAGTAAAATTAAAACAAAATCAACATTTACTCAATTTAAAATTCTATAATTCAATCAGATTAAATAGATTATAATATTTTCTTACGATATATGTAAATCAACTGAAACACCACTTCTAGGAATTGAATCAATATCTTCAACAACTTTTGGATGAGTTGATACAGCTAAACTTGAAAATAAATCAACAGCAGATGCAGTGAAACCTCCATGAAGTGTACCATATCCATTTGTGTGGTCTTTTTCTACAACCATTTCTGCCATACACTTCCCATTACCAGCTGATATTATTTTAACCTATTTATTCAATTACATCATAAAAACAATTTTATACTAATTTTCCAGTAAAATAAAAAAATAGAAAACTAAATTTAAATTCATACTTTATCAAAAACTCTATCAAATCCACCACGTTTAACTGTAAAGTTGAGTATTTTTTTTACCGATTCCAATACTTTTGAGTTCATATTTATTTTTCAAAATAGAAGAAAAATGTTAAAATATTGAAATTGTGTTTTATACCAACCTTTAAATAAATAGAGTACCATTTAATACAATTTTGCAGAATGACATTTCAATAGCAGTCATGTTTGGGTAAAAGTATAAGAAAATTCATCATAAATGCTTAAAATCAATTAAAATGTGTTCACGCATTGTTTATTATATAATAAAGTGTTTCGTAAAAGATATGCAAAATCTACTTTTGTAAAAAATTGAAAAGTTAATAAAAATTCCCATTACCTCTAATCGTATTTATACCATATTTAGAGAAATCCTGACATAGTACAATAGTCATTTTTTTTTTTTTTAATTGATTTTTTTACCTATTTAACGATAAATATTAAACAAAAAATACTAATTATCTTCATACATTAAAAATGTTATTTAGGATATGTTTAAAGTTTTTAATAGACTGAATAATTAATGTTTTTTTTACACTGCGAGTATATTATCTTTAGTCTGATTTTATAAATACCTATCAGTAGTTGATCGGTTAGGCAATAAACATGTAATTAGTGGTAATTAATATGACTTTTGAAGTAAATTGTGTTAAGTATCTTTAATTTTTAAGATTCTCATTCTCCTCAAGTATTCGAAATGTATTCGCACAGTAAAAGCGTTATCAATATTAAATATGTCAATCAGCTGATTGACGTAAAAGACTCGTGCCACAGGCTTTATGAAAATAGTTATGTAGTCTGTGCTTATGCTAAAAGAAGACTCAAGTTAATTTTAATTCTAAAAAATGTCAAATAATTATATATGGTTCTGTATATTAATTTATAATTATTTAAGTCACTCAGCTATCTATATAACTAAAAACATTCACTAATTATTAGCAGTGCTTATAACTTCTAGCATTTATTTATTTTTTTGTGATAGTTTCTAAGATACTCAGGTGTGTGGTTTGTTTGGCCTGATTTTAATTTTTCCTCTTCCAAAAATAATTTTTATAAGACAATGTAAATAATTTTACTAATTTTTTTTTTCTTGTGAGGGGGGCTTTAATCTTTCGATCCCTTATCTATGAAGATACAATTGTAAGCTGTAAATTTGTTTTAGCAAACCAATAAGCTAAATATTAATTTTTATATTGCATATTACGAAGTTTAAGTGCTTATTTTTTTTACTTATTTTATATTTTAACGCTATTCCAGTGTAGTAATAGAATTATTAATTTTATCATTCAATAAAAAATACATTTTTTAAATCATTCTTCGGAAAATTCAGTATATATTTTGATTCGATTTTCGAACCTAACTGAACACCTTGAAATCTTTTGATTATACTTTTTAATGATACGATAGTGATTAATATCACAATCATAAAACGCCTAAAAAAGATCGTGCATTAACAGTTTCAAAAAAAAATATTGGGCAGGTGAAGGGTTGGCCTTCTAACCTTTTCTCATGACAAATAGAATTGGCACTTGTTTTTTAAAACCCTTTTAAAAATTTGTGTAAATCAATTCATTTAATTTTTCTGAATTTTGTAATTTTTAAACTAAAATCATACTGTTTTTTTATCCCCTATTTACACATTGAAAACAAATCTAGAAGTCAATTTTTTTTATGATGTATATTATTTAACCTTTAATTTAAAATATGAGTTGTGTTAAGAAAATAACGGGAATTTTTTAATTTCGCAGGTTTGGTGAGTCCGATTATCAACAAAATTTTTTCATTATTAAAAAAAAGTAGATAGATGGATTTATTTTTCACTGGCAGCCGCTAAGGTTATACGTGTTTTTATGAGCTCAGCAATTTTCGTTTATTGAAAAAAAAATGAATCGAAAGATTTGTATTAAATTTTGAGTAAAAAATGAAATAAAGTGTGTGAAATGTTAACATAGGCCTATGGTGGTCTGCCATGAGTAAAACGAGGGTTTACGAGTGGTATAAGCATTTACAAGATGGCTGTAAAGACGTTGAGGATGACAAACACCTCAGCACATCAACAACCGATGAAAAAGTGAAAGAAATCGTTATGAACGACCGCGAAACACAATCAGAGAAGTCGATTGTGTCCAACATCTAATAATGTTTGAATATCGATTGGTTTGTACTATGAAATTTTTTCGAATGTTTTGAGTATGAAACGCATAGCAGCAAAATTTATCTCAAAATTGTTAAATTTTGAACAAAAACATCAGCGATGAAGTCAACGACGATGCAGAATTACTGAAACGTATTATAACAGGTGACAAAACATGAGACTGTGGATAAGACGTTGTAACTAAGGTTCAATCGTCCCAGTGGATGCATTTTGGATCGCCAAGACTGAAATAGGCTCGACAAGTGCGATCGAATGTGGAGGTTATGCTCACTGTGTTCTTCAATTTTAATGGCATAGAGCATCATGAATTCTTAAATAATGGTCAATAAGAAGTACAACCTACAAGTTCAACACCGTTTGAACAATCAGAAAAAATGACCAGATTTGTAGCAAAACAATTCATGGCTTTTGCACAAAGATAATGCATCTGATCACACTTCATTGTTCGTTTGTGAACTTTTGGCCAAAAACAAAGCACAATGAGAAATTTCTAAGAAATCTTCAATAATTAGTAAGCTTATTTACGAACTTGAAAAAAGTAATTAAGTTTATTCACTTTAAAGGCGAATAAAAAAAAATTGCATTTATTTATTAATAATTTTCATTAGTACGGTAATTTGATGAATTAAAAAGTTTATACATACTATTGGACAAGATGTTTGCTGAGTTTATGATAATGATTTTGTAAACATTTAATTTTACACTATTAGCATATTTATGATGACTAAATTACCAGTATTTATTTTGTAGCTCAACTATACAATGTTTGTTTTTGTGATTTTTTAGCTTCGCTTCATTGCAAGTTATATAAAAATGAACTTGATTGGTATTTTAAGTGTACCTTTTAGTTTGACATATATATTGTTTTTTTTTTTTATATAGTACTTTAAAATAGCAATAATTCAATATATTCCATCAAATAATGAATAAAGATTTAAATTAATTTATTACCAAATTTTTATTTATAATTTATATCAGTTTCTTTTTATTAAGAAAATATCTTAAGCATATAAGTCATGTAGTTTTAAATATTACCAAATAATGAACATAAAAAAATTAATCATAGTATATATTTAAGGTGTTCAGTAAGTAAGGAAATGGGTTTCTATTGTTCTTATTATTTATAACAAGTGACCTGTTTCCTTACATACTGAACAACCTGAATATATCATTTGTTTTTGTAGTATAAAATATTACATAAGAATAATACATGAACATATTTAATAATAAAATTTTAATTATCTAATTATTCGGAATTGAAACCAAACACTTTTAAATTACCAGTGTCTCTTTTTCTATCAAATTGCTCTTTGTCATCACATGCAAATGCTAGTAAATATTGTTTAGGATGCCATGCAACTGTGAATGTTGCAGCTTCAATAGGTACATCAGTTATCTAAAAATGATGATTTAATAATTAGTTGTTTTTTTCTGTAATATTATACATTACTTTTTCCCCAGTAGTTACATCAGCAATGTCAACGTATAAATCTTCACTACCTGAAGCTAACATTTTCCCATCATATGAAAAACTAATTGCACGTACTGGCCAATCCAACCTATAAACAAAAATATATATTAATTTACAACAAAATATTATTATTTTATTTACATACCTATTATACGTTTGAATACATGCTAAATTTTCCAAATCCCATAATGATACAGATGCATCTGCAGAACCAACCGCAAAATATTGGCCATTTGGAGCAAATTCAATACAAATACAAGTTCCAGGATGGGCTTTAACAATATGATGCTGTACTAAGTCTGGAAAGCTATAATTAAATAACATTTTATTAAATCTAATAAGATAATATTAAAATTTAATTAGAGAAAATTTTACCTTAACACATAAACATAACCTAAACCATTAGTTAGAAAGAATAAATCGCTTTCATTATTCCATGACATTTCATTAACTTCAAAATTGAACTGTTGCTCATTAATCGTATGTAATGTACGCATATCAATAAAGGTAATTAAATCTTCTTTATTGCCAACAGCAATTGTATTACCATCAGGTGACCATGTTATGTTAATATTTTCTCCTAAATGAAAACATAAATTAAATAAAAAAGGACCTTTAATAAGTATCTAAAATAAATATTATTTATACCCTTTGTAGGAATAGTATTTGAACATTTTTGATGTCTAACATCCCAAATTTTCACTGATTTATCACCACTTGCTGTACTTAATAAGTCTGGATTAGATTTATGCCAACATAACTGATCAACACTACCACCATGACCTTTATAAGTATATTCTTTGTTCTAAAAATAAGTAAGCAGTCTTATAAAAAATTAAACAATTTAACTTTTGAGATAGGTATCAAAGTAAAATGTTTGTTGATTATTATAAAAAATTTCCTTAAATAGAAATTAAATTAATAGAAGTAAATAAGTTGATAAAATAATTTATTTTAAATAGTAAAGTAAATGAATTATTTAATGTAAAATATGTGTAAATAAATATAATTAAATTTGCCTTAATTCCCCAAAAATTTTTGTTCATAACTAGTTTATGACTGTTTCGGAATATTGTATTTTTGGAATGAATCCAAAAATTACTTACAAATAAATCTGAATAAAATTACCAATAATTCATTGACAGTTGAACTAAAATTAGCACTTGGGGAAAAAAATTTGTATCTCAATTTATCAAACCATAAAAAAAAATAAAATTCTAATAAATCTCATGATTTTAAATTGAAATAAAACATTTCATTCCAACAAAACTAACATGAAAAAATAAGCTTTGAATATATGAAATTATTTATACAATAAACATTTTGGTTCTTTCAATATGTCTAAAAGATATGTTTTGTGAATAATAGTTATCAAACAAATAATGGGGAATCAAAGAAATGATAGTTCTTTCTGAGATGGTAGATTCTTATAAAAAATATCTTTAACAAAATATGAAAATAGATTCATTTTCATAATAATTAATTACATTTTTTTTTATTACATACCACACATTGGTTAAAATAATTCACTCAAATCCTCTATAAATAAATTAAATTATTATTACTCGTATATATCAAACTTAAACAGTGTAGAAGCCCAACATTTTGCTAATAACAGTTTATTCCATTTATTTTTATATCACATTACTAATAATTGTTATCAAAATCCAAAGCAAAACTATTGCATTTTTTCAAAACAATTTTTAATAATTCAATTTATTAATATGCTAATATTTTTCTGTTATGTTTTAACAATATATTATTATAAATTAAAACTAAAATTTAATTGTTATTTATATAAATTTATTTCCTACAATTGATTTAATCAGACTAAATTTTTGTTTACAGAATGTCAAATTTACAACTTTTTTTTATATAAAAAAATAAAATTATTAAGACATTATTTTTAAATAGTACAATATTTATTAGTATAAATACATTCTATAAAATTAAATCATAAGTATTACTTTGTTCTCACAACAACTATAATAACACAAACCAATCTAATAACAATAATAGAGAATTTATGGTTTTTATTGATAAGAAAAACCAAAACCCCACTGACATCTATTTAAAATAATAGAATCTCCATTTTGATAGTAAACCGGTAGACAATAATTTAATTCAAAACGTAACATATTATTCATATGAAATGCCAGACCAGCGCCAAATGATAGACGAATGTTTCTCAATAACGATTTTATATCATTAGTCAGAGTGCCTTGTCGATTTCCAATATTACCAGAGTTCATGAATACATGCATTCTTATAAAATGTGATAACTGATTTTTTTCTGATAAAAATGGTAGAGGAACATGAAAATGAGTGTTTAATCTCCAGTACATAGTGCCTCCAGTAACACTTCCATCATATTGTTTACCTATACCATAATCATCAAATCCTCTGAAAGTCAAAGGACCACCTAAGTAAAAATTGTCTAAAATGTTAGATTTTCCATTTGATTCTAAAACTCCAAAAGATAATGATCCTGTAATAGTGGTGGCAAAAAAACTTCTTATATTTTTTTGAAGTAAAACTTCATTTTTAATAAATTCATGATTGCCTCCAAGACCTGCAACTTCAACTATGTGCTGCAACAATGTGCCATTTAGAGGAAATATTTCACTATTACGTGTATCATATGTTGAAACCATTTTTAATGATGATTTCAAAGATAATCCAAGTTGTTCACGTATTCCAAAAGGTGGACTAACTGATTGTCCTAATGTCCTCATAACTCCTTCCCATCCTAATGTTAATTTGAGAGAATTATACTCTAGATTAAACCCAGAACTTAATCCTGCCTCATCTTGAAAAAAGCCAAATTTGCTTTTGTTTAAATAATTCTTGAAAATTGATGCATGAAAATTAGGTTTCAATGGTGCAATCAATGGTTTTGAAAATGTAATACTTCCAGTAGAAAATTTTTTTGCAGAATACAAGTCTGTAGACATATCTAGTTTTTCACCACGGCAGAATAAATTTGTAAGTGAAAAATTAGAAGAAATCTTTGGATTGTTATTAAATTCATAAGAAACATCAGATGCAAACTTTATTGTTGCTTGAATCCAGTTTGTTTCTTTTATATCAAATTGAACTAAGAAACTTTCTTGGTCATTGATAGAATTCACATCTAATTTAACATTTATTTCACTAAAACAATTCAGTCTAGCAAGGTTTGCTTTGGCTTCATTAATATTAGAAATGGCATCGCCAAGTGTTTTAGAATTAAATAAGCATTTAGTAGCTTTTATAACAATATCATCTTTAGTTCTTTTTAAACCTACAACTTTTAAACGATCAATTCTGATTGGTTTAGTTTCATCAAAATTTGTATCCATGATAGAGCACTAAATACTTACAACTAAAAAAAAATAGAGTAACTAAAAATTTTGGTTTAATGTCTCACCAATCGGTCTTTGTCAACAGTAAACGTAGCAACAGACTTATCAAAAGAACAAGATGCTAAACGTTTTCCGTCACAGCTCCAGCCGACTGAATGCACTTTTGATGAATGAGCTTGAAACTCTTTAACCGCTTTATGTGTTTTAAAGTAATCTTTCAGTTCGTTTGCATCAACGGAAAAATTTTTCCAATAACTCATGTTAATTTGTAAAGAAGTTTTTATAAAACCAACACAAACCCATTACAAATAACACCGGACTACCAAACCACAGATAAGTCACACTATGCTGAATGTATTTTTCACCAAGGCGCCGTTATCATTTCAATTACTAAAGAAACAGGTTAGCCACCGATATTATCAAACAGTTAGCGATGGAAACTTGTTATCAATCTTGATAACTATTACAAACGGTTATTGTTACTTTCAAAATTAAAGTTAACTGTTACTTTCTCAAAAAAATGTTATTTTTGTATAAAACTCTTAATAACAGTAATATAACTGTTTTATATGTTAAAATACTGTTCATAAAATAAAATAAATATTTAGTCTATAAATGACATTACAATAAACATCAAATATTTATGAGCAATTTTAATGTAAACGTAGAATTACTCATAATAATTTAAGTTAAGGTTTGTCATAAATAATGATTCTCTGGAAATTAAATTTAAAGAAATGATAGAAACATTATATATGATAGAACAATTTTTTATTTTTTTGATAAATGCGAAATGGCGTTTATTTTACGATTCTTATATCCGTTTGTGTTTGATAATCGGTATAAACAAATGTGTGTATATATAAATTCGTTGATGTGTTATATTTCTTGGTAATATATTTTACAAATTTCATAATGATCAAATATGAATTTATACATATTTGTTAGTGAACTCTTTTTTTTGCTTCATTGTGCATAATAACGTTACACTGAATTAAAATTTCCAACTATTGTATGGTAATCAGTATACTTTGATAATTAAACTTCACCACGTTTTTTCATTTTTGTAAAACTCAATTTTATTCTATGAAATTTAATGCATGAACAGATTATTAATTACGCACTTAAAAATTTAGAATTTATTACACATTATGAGTCCTAAAAATCAAAAAGTGGTCTTGAGTAATACCCTTTACTACATATAATAAATTTAGAACAGGTAAACTTTAAATTCATACTGAAATTTTTCATGATGACCTTTATTTTTTGGCTAATAATTAATTTCTAACTTCTCTTCTTCTTCTTCCTCGCCTGAATCCCAACTACTTGGGGTCGGCCACCCATATTCTAAACTTCCAATTGACACTATCTCCCACATCAGCTATCTTGATATCGCATTCAATAGCATCCCTCCATCTCTTTTTTGGTCTTCCTCTATCTCTTCTTCCTTCAACATTCATTTGTATAACTGTTCTTACAGCTTCCGATTCTTCTCACTTCATAACATGACCAAACCATCTAAGTCTATTTACTCTCATCTTATCCACGATTGATGCTACACCTATACTCCCTCTTATATGATCATTTCTTATCCTATCTTCTTTAGTCACTCCACTCATCCATCTAAGCATTCTCATCTCTGCTACACTCATTTTCTGCTCTACTTTCTTATCAACTGCCCAACACTTTGAACCATACATCATAATTGGTCTCGCTACAGTCTTGTAGAATTGACCTTTCAGCCTCATTGGAATTCTTTTATCGCATAAGACACCAGACGCTTCTCTCCAGTTCAACCTCCTTACATCCTCGTCAATACCACCGCTATTTGCCACAACTGATCCTAAATACTTAACTTTCCACCTCTCCAATTACGTCCTCGCCTATTGTCACTAATATTCTCATTTCAATCACCTTGTGTTCTTCTTTATCAAACTCGTACTCTATATACTCTGTCTTACTTCTACTTATTCTTAAACCCTTTTCTTTAAGAGCTGATCTTCACACCTCTAGCCTTTAATTAATTTTTTTCCTATTAACACTATATCTGTACTTCTCCTTGTATTTCTCTAGTAATTTCATCCATCACTATAGAAAGGCTTAAAGCAGAATTTTGGTGCACTCCTTACCCTACCAACTCTTATATCTTCTGATACTCCTACACTTTTTACCCTGGTACAAGTGCCATCATACATATCTTCTATTATATTAATGTACTCTCTTGGGACTCCTTTTCTCATTAATGCTAACTTTAAAACCTCTTTTGGTACTCTGTCATACGCTTACTCCAAATCTATAAATACTATACAGCTTTTTCTTCTTTTCCCTAAACTTTTCTATTAGTTGCCTCACATAAAATACTGGCTCCATTGTTGATTTACCAGGTAAACTGATTTTTAGATACCGATGTCTCATTTCTTATTCTCTTATCTATTACCTTTTCCCAAATTTTCATACTATGACTCATAAGCTTTATGCCTCTATAATTTCCACACTTCTGCATGTTACCTTTACCTTTAAATATCGGCACCATAATACTATTCCTCCATTCATTTGGAATTTTCCCTTCTAATAAGATTTTATTTAAAAGTTCCTTCAACCACCTATGCCAACACCACCTAATATTTTCCATACTTCTACTGGCATTTCAACTGGTCCTACTGTTTTATTCTTTTTCATTGATGCCACAGCCTCCCATACCTCTTTCTCACTAATTAAATTTACCAGTCCCTTATTCCAATAATAATAATATTTTAATGACTAAGTTGATTAATAAATAAGTTAATTTTATTATATTGTTTAAATTAACTTTAATAATGTATAAAAAATAATAATTTAACAAAATATAATTGTACTCGAGATATAGGCCACCTTCACTACAATTTTTCATAATACAGTAAAAAAATTAAACATAAAAAAAAAAATCATACAATATGGTATGGCTTTTTAATTAAATTATCAAAACTTAGTGCATAAGTGTAAAATTAGGCAGTAGACGAATCTTGGCTGGCCCCACTAATAGCTGTAAACAATGTACGGCTGTCACTTCCAGGTGACATACAGGTTTGTACTACATCTTGCCACAATGTATCATCTTCTACACAATCTGATAATTCACGACACATTTTTAAAAAATTTTCTTGTAACACATCTTGGTATTGTGCCTGATCTGACATAACAACTATTCGGTTAAGTTTCAAAGCGTCAAAACATACTCGAATAAATTCTCTAATAATAATATAAATACATAATATTACTAATTTATCGATACACAACTGATAGTCAAACTTTTTGTATATACCTAAAAATTTCTTTGAGCTCGCGAACTTTGTCTTGACACATATCATGTACTACATGTGGTTCCAAAAAAGCTCTTGCATAAGCTAATGGCCCAGCATTTACTTGAACACAGACACTACCCTAAAATATTTACTATTTTATAAAATTCTCTTTTAATTTTTGAATTGATTGTATTAAATGTAACTAATAAATATGACATACATATATTGTACAAAAACTTGTAAAAATAAGATTTATAATTTTTATCAAACATACTTGAAGTCTCAACTGTAGCTTTTTGACATCAGTTGGCTGTGTTGATACAACTTGTCTTAATTCATAAATGCGTTGTTTCATTTCATCAATAGCAACTTGAATTGGTCCTTTTTCTATCTCTCGTCTGCTACAAACTCTTAATCTTTTCTTTATATAAGGAAAAGTATATTCAGCTAAATAAAAAAATAAAATATTAGTTTTTACTAAACATAAATGGAAGTTTTTATTCAATTTACTCTTTATAACTGTTTGACGTTTCCATTGATCTCTTGGACCACTTTGTGATTGACCACTGTTTCCTATCGTAAAAGGTGTTTCAAATACAAAACTATCAATATTATGATTGCGTTCAAATTCTGAAACAAACTCATTTTCTACAAGTAGTACATCTTCCCCACTATAAGGTACAACATGAGTAATTTGTATGTAAGCAAATTTGGTATCCAACTCTGAAGCAGAAATCTAAAATTTTGTCAAATTAACAAAATAAATTATTTTCAAATCCAAGAAAAAAATAAAAATAAATAGTCAGTCTTCAAATACATATAAGATATATTTGAAAGTAGTAATGTAATAATTTGAATTGCACTGATGCTATGATATATAATTTAATAATAGATTAATTGTATCTACATTTCTATCTTTCGAGTAAGTTATTTTTATTTAATGAACTTCTTTTTTTTTATATTAAAATAAATCAAAATTACACTCTAAACATTTCCATTTTCCCATTATTACAAAATTCGAGGAATAAAATAAATATATAAGCTAATAGTTTAGTTGTAAAAGACAGTTGTTAAAATTTTTTTTAATATTCTCATGCATTTACCATACTAGAATCCATTATTATTTTAACATTTTCACGTCCAAATTTATTACCATATTGACATAATAATCGTTCAGATACATCTGATAAAGGAGTAAGCTTAGGTTCTTTGTAAACATATTCCACACCATGTTGATCACCAAAGTATGCCTGTATAAATAATTTTGACAAAAATATATATATATTTTACAAAACTATCATTAAAATATAGACATTTTATTTTACTTGGCCAAATAAAGTAACTCTATAGTAACGCCCTAGCATTCTACGTCCAGATTGTCGAGCTATCACTGCAGCGTCATAAGCATGACTAACAGTTCTGTAACAATCAGCTAAAGCACGGTAATCTCTTTGTTTTTCATAAATAGGAATTATGAGCTTGTATAATTCTCCAAAACACTCAAATAACTCAGCTCGTCGTAAACTGGGAACACATGCTTCCAACCGATCTAACAAAGATTTTTCTCCATAAAGTGTATCATCAGACCCAGCACTACCACCAGAGTCTAATTGCAAACCTATTTCATCACAAGCAATGTTTAGAGATATTTTTGAAAACGCTTCCGCTCCCCAATCTTGAACACATTTTAACTTTCTATATTGGGCAATTAGAGCTGCTATATGAAGTTGACAACAGGCAGCCTATATATTATAATATATATAAAAATTACCATTGATTTAGAACATAATATTTGTTATGTTAAAAATAAAATTAATAGACTAACTTCAGAAAAATCTCCATTTTCTTCATGATTTCGAGCCATTGTCTGTAGCCAAGTCAGACGCAATTCTGGAGTAGAAGCATATGAGTTAGCTAAGCTGTGCTGAAGATCAGCAAGCATTTCAGGGTCATGGTGTAAATCTTTCATTCGAGCTGTAGCCATTAGAACAGTTCTAACACGTCTTGTCAAATCTTTTACTTGAACAGGAAAACCTTAAAAGAATTTTGAATATAAATTTTGTTTTTCCTTATCATATATGTATTTTTATTTGATGTCCATTTTTAAGTCTCCTGTGTGCCATAGACTTATGTAATGGAATTGAATCTCGGTACATGCCAAGATAAATATATTTACTTATTAAACATATTAATAGAAAAATGGGCATTAAAAATGTATAAACAACACAATATATATTTCAAAAAGAAAAAAATATTTAAAAATAAAAAATAATTTTATTAATAAGACAGTTTGAAAAGATAATTATCACTCATTATATTATGAATTGTTTAATAATTCAATTATTTCATAATTATTGTTAAATAAATTTAAAAAATTTACTATCAAAAATTTCACTAATTAATATCACAAAAAATATACCAAAATTATTTTAGTCCATAAGTCAATAAAAAATTTAGATTCAACTTCTACATACCAGTATTTTTCATTGCTTTATCACTGTTGGCAAAGCTATTTATCAACGAAAGGCTTTCTTGAAAACGTGTATTGTTGAGGCCTTCAATGTTCATATCACCCAATAATTGAGAAACTGATATTACTGTTTGCAAATGAACACGTGTTATGTTGGAGGATGTGAGCTCAAAATTACTACGCATTAATAAATATAATGCAGCACATGATTCTTGACGTACTACAGTTGAACGGCTATTGCAACCACTTAAAAGTTGTGAACAAAGCTTTCCAACTAATTGAGCAGTACCTTTGCCAAAAATCAAATTTTATAAATTCATACAATATAGGAAATAGTTAAGTTTTAATATACCTTTAAACAAGATACAAGAATAATTATTGATAAATGATCGAAGTACAGCAAATACATGTACACTGACAGAGGTTGATTGAGGAATACTTAGGAAAGCAAGATGTACAGAAAAAACACTTTCCATAACAGTATTATCGCCACTATGGGTCATTAAAGTATCTTTAAAGTGCATGCAGTAAGACGAAAGAGCATCTAATGATATTAGTGCAACTTCTGCTGCGAGATTTGCCTCAGATTGAGCCTGAATAGCTAAATTATCTTCACTTGTATAACTATTATCTATTACAATAAAAATGAAATAATTATTAAGCAACATTTTACTAATAATTTTGTTTAATACCTTTTTTTTCAACACGACCTATACTGCCAGTTCCACTGCTACCTATGAGTGTAGTTTGAGTTGGTGATGTTTGATGTTGATGTAGTAATTTTTCTATGTGAAAATCAGAAGGTGGCTGCATACGCGCAGGTAAAGTCATAGCCTTTTTAGTTGTTGATCCCAAAATAGGTTGATTATTATCAGTAGTGTGAGAGTTAACTGCAGCTGTAGCTATAGCGGTAAGTTGATCACGACCTAAATATTGAAATTCTTGTAAGCTCAATCTAAAAATTAACCAAATATAAATAAGAATCTTGAAAAAAACAACAATAGACAACTGACTCAATTATTTTGAAGAACGCTACTGTATCCTGTTCTGAACAATAACGCCACCAAGAAACCAATTGATCCTTAGACAAGTATTTCAAAACAAACAAAAAACAAAGAATCACATCTTTGACTTCAGCTGCTTCAAATTTACTAACTGCATCCATTGTTAGATGAAATGTCTGTGTACCACTGACAGATCTGGAATGTTGGTTATTACCTCCATTATAGAAAGTATCCGATAAATTTGAGCTTTTTCTTATTGCTGTATCGTGAGAGAATACTGAAAAGGTAGTTTGATCAAGCGATGATGAATTAGAGCTGATACTTAGTGTAGACTCAGTTTTACTCTCATCAGGTTGTGGTTGATCTTGGTTATATAATAATTTTTTTGATGGTGTCACTAAATAATAATTATAATACATAGATAAGTTGTACTTGGAAATTAAGCATGGTATAATTATTCTTACAGTGGCTTGCAATTGCTGCAAAATAAGTAGAATCTCTTAAATTGATTGACATTCGTGAATTAGAATCAGAAGTTAAAGTACTGGGCCTAAGATAAAATATTTTATGTTTTATTTGAGTCAATTTTATACAATATGTTTATTAAATGTTGTTTACCTAGTTAAAGGCAAATTAGAATGTCGAGACATAAGTTTTTTTTGTGTTGTAATTTTTTTACGGTAATCTAAACGACTAACATTTTCTAGAACAATTCCAAGCCAGGGCAGATATAATGATGCAATTCTTGCCATTTGACCCTAAAATATGAAAAAATATGGTATAAAAGTTTATAATAATTAAATTATATATCTTTCAGGGTAAACACTTTAAGTATTATGGGTGTGGAGAACCCATGACCTCGAGCTTCTTTCCTTTATAGGAAAGGAAAGCTGATTGTAGGGCTAATAACCCAACAACATAAAATACACAAGAAACTACAAAAGAAGCCTTGGATAAGGAAGAGAATTGGACAACAACTGGAATCGGAAGATGGTACTTGTAGTATCAGAACTTTAATAAAAAGGGTATATTGCACTGTATGTTAGACACTATTTAAAAATACAATGTTACTTTATTAGCTCTACAAGTGATAAGATGGTCCCGAGAAAGCAACATAAAAAAGAATGATGAAACTATTTTCTAGTGTTATAGGAACGGAAAGTTTGAAAATGGAGTAGGATTCATAAAGATGAGAGTATCCTTTCATTAATCCTAATGAAGAGATTGGCTCCCTTTGCTGATGAGATCATTGGAAAGTACCGATGTAACTTAAAGATAGAAAGAAAGCTATGATTAACTTTAGTATACCAAAGAAATATGTTGATATGGTTAAACTGTGCAATGCATGTAGTTTTAAAGAATTATCATTGGAGTCTTATATTAACTTAGTATTTTGACAGGATGATGCCTTATATCCGACACCATTTAACATAGAACTAGAGAAGGTCATAAGAGAATTAAGTCAAAGGCAACTAATTAAGATGGTTCGTAAAGAATCAATATTTATGGTATGTGGACTCCCGCAGTGGAATTCGTAAAGATCAAAGGCTTAACAACCCCCTAGACCCTAGTTAATTCTGTGAAGGTGGCAACACGTACCACTGTTCTTAGTCGATCATGACTTTGGTTAGTTGAGACCGGTAGGCCTGGGCATACCTGCTTGCTAACAGTGAATAGGACCCCTTAACCCAGCCTTACCAAGTGACAGGATTGCTAATTTGTTACAAAGTAGTTAGCCGAAAGGTAAAGTGACTATTGGGATCCTCTAGAGCACCTGGCGCATCACAGAGTGTACAGCCTTATTACAGTAATGAGCTCTGCTGTGAAGCTCAAAAACTTGAGTTTTTCAACAAAACTAAAGTAATAGATAAATTAGAGCCAAACATTAAGACATGTAACATTTTAAATAAGGTTTAATATTAAATAAATAATTGTATTGTATGAACATAAAACTTTCAATTCTACATTTTGCTAAGTGATAAAATTTGAATTAAAAAATAATAACAAGAGTTATAATAAAGCTAAGTAATACAAATCATAATAATTAACTTACTTTTGATTGATAACGATCATCAAGCTCATGTTTGGCCAATAAATCACGTAAGCATGTTATAGCTGAATGTCTATATTCATGCGGTGAACTAAATGAACTAACTATTTCTCGTAGTAAAATTGCTGTAAGAAAGTGATGCCGACAATACTCTTCAGACATGAAAAACTGAGCGTTTGGTGACCAACCTTGAGGTGTTTGACCATTTTGAACAGGTAAATTAAAAGACACATAATGTTCATGAGATAGAATTACTCTCATAAAAAGTAGTTTAGCATTTATCACAAAAGTTGAATCACATGTAGATAGACTGCTCACATATAAGTTAATCAATTTTAAGACAAATCCTCGATCCATAAAAGTCAAACATTTTTTTAAAAAATGAGCTGAGGCTAAATTTAACTTAGAAACTTGAGAGCTCATCTCTTTGTGTTTGTTCATGACATATGGCAAAAGTACATTAATAATCATGTGTTGAACTCGATCATGGTATTCTGCTGAAAACCGTTCATTGCGTCTCATCTATTAACATGAGTATAATTTGAATTAACTTCATAAATTTACTTTGTTAAATATTTACAATACTATCTTTTTAATTTTAAGATAGTAAAAATTACCTGATCCAAGTTTAGTATTAATCGTATTGAAAGATAGTTTAGAGTAAGGTGGTAAATTGACTAAATTATTATGAAGTCAGTGTTTTACCCCACCGTCTCAAGTTTATTATCAAGAAACCTTTGAAAAGTTTTTGGATTATTTAATAAAATTAATTTTTGAGGCATATTGTTTCATATTAGAACAAAACTTTATTAAAAAAAAAGAAAAAACCAGAAAAATTTGTTTGATATGATTAAATATTAAAATAGATATAAAAAATTATTTCTTAGAATATTATGGTATTTTATCTTATTTAAGAAATTTTACCTTAGAAATAATATCAATGAGTTACCTTTATTCTAGTTGAGGCTAGCAAGTATTGAGCCATACTCTTGATAACAATTTGCAAGAAGAAATTTGAATTAACTAGAAACTTATTAATAAGTAAAAAATCTGTATTATCTGGATTTAACAGGCCAGGTAGGTGAATAAGAAGTTGATCATGGACAGTTTTATTGGGCACATTCGAGGTAGGTGTAGTAAAAACATACTAAATTTATAACAAAATAGATAAAACAGATTACATAAATTTTAATTTCAATAAACAATTATGATAATAAATTAATAAATAAATAACTAAATAACTAATTAACAATCAATTTATATCTTAGCTAAACATGTATCACACACTTCTTGACAATTTTGGGAGAGATTGTAATATTTATGATATATAGTTCTTCAATAACTAAACAAATATATTGGACTATTCTAAATTTTTATGCCTCATAAACAGTATCCAGTGTCTACAAGATGAGATTAATTTATATAATAAGTTTTATAATTGTTTGAAGATTATAAATATATATATATATATACATTATTTAGTCAAAAATAATTAGATTAAAACATATTTTTCATTGTAATAAAAAATTACTAAATAAATTTGATAATGTTTTGTCTTTGTTCTGCAAGAATAAATAGTATGTTTTCAATGAATTTTTAGCTTTGATGTGAAATTGTTAAGATAATTAATTTTATTATGTTGTTTTATGGCTGTTTCCACTTTTTCTCAGCTCAAACAAGACCAATTATTTACAAAAATATGTAAAGAAAATTACCTCATTTCCTGTAAATAGACAAAATCCACATAAAAAGTATAATTTCAAAGTCAGTAAATTTTGATGTTTTAAAAAAATTATATTTAAAACAAATAAATCAAAACAATTTTTTATTATTTCATAAACTTAGATATATTCCTTTCATTAAGTATATATTTTTTGAAAATCTACCCGATACCTGCACACAGGGGACATTCAAAATAGTAACTTTTGAAAACTCTTATATCTATAAATATATATCTTAAATTAAAGTTTATACAATATACTTTATTTATTTTGAAAAAAAAAAAAATGTTTACCTTAAGACATGTTTTATGATTCAAACCTAGATTTAAAGCTTGAAAAATGCGCACAAAAATTAGAATTTTTCAACTTATTTTTTGGAAATTTCTCGGAAAACATAACAAAAATTTTTTTTCAAATCAAAAGTATAGAATATTTTATTTTCAAAAAAAATTTTTTTTTAATTTTAATTGTTGTTAATGGGTGACTTCTTATTAAGTTTACATGTCATATATTTACCCCTATATTATAAAAAAAAATGTATCGATTGTTTATGAAAAAATAAAAATAAAAAAAAATTTGAAATTAAATGTTTTATAAAATTTATTATTTTTTATAGCATAAATTATAGTATGGTATTTATTTTTAAATTATTTATTTAAAAAAATAATAATAAATAAAAGTAGCCTACTATCTAAACTGAAATTAATTTATCAACATATATTTGTACAACATATATTATATGAAGACAAAATTTTCAAATCTTTTTTATTATTTTATGATATCAAAAATGAGACAGACTTATTTTATCTATATTGCGAAGCTAAAAATTTATATATACGTTAAATAATAATGTAATATTTATTAAGTACTGTCTATTACCTTTATGTAAATATTTAAGGCTTCACAACGACCTGATTCTTGAATAGAATCTACTAAATGTACTAATAAACGTATAATATTAATAGCAATATCATTGCTTGTTGTAAGTGACAATAAGTTGAATAGTTGGTTGAGTAACGTTGGCAAGAAATTTATAACAGTTGTTAAATGGATTGCATGTGATGCCTATTATTTAAATATATGAAAATTATATTATATTTTATGTTTTTATTATTATATTATTGAAAACATATCAAAATTTTAAAAAAAAGTTGTTTTTTTAATTTTTACCTTCAAAATTTTACAAGTCTCTGTTTCTGGAGGTATAATGCTTGTAGTTTTACTATTTTCCAATCTTTCTGAATGTAAGAACAAATTTTGCATATGAATATCTGATGAATAAACACTGGATAACAAATGGAACTTGAATGAAAATAATAACTTTTGTCCATCAATCCAATTAATTTCTGGACCACAATACTATAATAAAAAAGATTAAATTTAACAGTCATATATTTATATTTAAAAAAAAAAATTATAATCTTACCCCTTGTCCAAGTCCTAAGGGTTGTACGGATAAATATCCTGCTGGTAAATTAATAGCAACAGGTAAAGCCTTCATGTCAATATTAAGTCTACAAAAATGAATACTAATTTCAATGTAAGATACTACACTTTTATAATATCTTTAAATTTATAATACTAGTAAAAATACTGTCGTACGTCGGTAGTGCCCCAACGTAGACACAAAGGTTTATTAAAGTTTTATGTGTATATATATAGACGACGAGTTCGTCGTCCGAGCTCTTCTCGAGTCCTCCCGTTGGATAAACTGATCAGCCCCAATCTCTCTAATTAGTGGACTACTAAAGGGGTAGATTTTAGACCCATCAGCACAGTCTAGCTCAAAAGTAGCAGACTGAAGGGTGGCTCCTTGTCAGCCACCAGCACAACTACCTTTTTACTATACCCACTAAAGGACGGTTAAGCCCAAACACTAGCCAGCTCGTACACTAATTATTAAGATTGACTAAAGGACCAGCAGTCCAACCTAGACTCTAGCCGCACACACACACACAATTTCGAGATCACCGTGAATATAAAATATTTGCGCTAAGTCCAGATTTTTAAATAGTTATTTTATTTACGAAATGTATCAAACACAAAGTCAAATATAATATAATAATTTAACACAAAAATTAATTAAATCTTATAAAAAAAA